>NC_077222.1:46704355-46821478 GCF_024763615.1 Phlebotomus papatasi | reverse complement strand
ATATATATATATATATATATGTATATATATATATATATATATATATATATATATATAATATATCTAAGTTATTCCTTTTGAAGCGTCTAAACCAATCTCTGCATATTGTTTCTGATGAAGCATGGTCGCCTGCATGATCTCTATGTGCTTCTGCCACAGATTTCTTTTGGCGAAAGCAGAACAACAGAAGTTCCCGCAAATGAGTCTTTTTCGGCCCGTCACTCGTCATTTTAAACTTTATGAAGGACTATGTTGTTCACACTTTTCCAAAACAAATGTACTACCAATTACAATCTATTGATACAGGATCATTATGAGATTGGTTACAAATACCACCAGTACGTACAGACTTTGGCTATATTTTTTTCGCATTAAAGTGAACTATAAAGTACAAGATTTTAAATCATAGATTATACCAACACTATACTTACTATTGGGTCTATTGGCACTTATTGGGTCAGGTGGTACAGTACTCGCTCTGATGCAAATATCTCGGGTTTGAATCCCCTTTAGGTCACCAGGAATTTTTATAGCGTTAAAAAAAAAGTGTTCGGATTGCACCCAGTGACTAGATGCATGGAACTGACAACCTCATCAAGTATAAGAAAAAAAATAATGCGTGTTTAAAAATCACCTTGCGGGAAGACAATTTCGCTATGGAATATTGTGCCATGATTATTATTATTATTATTATTATTATTATTATACTTACTAATTAATCCTTTAAGGACGAGACACTTTTCATTGATCGAAAATCAACAATAAAAACGAAACCGATAAACAAAATTAATAAAACGTCTTACAAATAACCTTTGAAAATTCAATAGAGTTTGATTCGGTGTATTTTTACCTCTAAAGACAATAGAGACAAAAATAGCCCAAAAAATTAAGTAATTTTTTGGACAATACTTATCAATGAATGATTATTATTTTTACTGTAATGAAAAATATTATGTATAATTTTTGTACTTTCAATTGCTAAGAGGTTTTTACTCTTAAAAAAGAAATAATAAAAATGATTCATCAATGTCCGAGTTAATGTGAAAAATCGTCACTTTTGAGCTTAAATATTTACCACATAGCAAAAACCTGGAGACTTGCAAAAAAAATCTTACATTCTTACAATCTTCTACTTTGTGACTAAGTATAAACTTTGGAAAGAATTAACCTTACATATCCAGAAAAAATATTTTCTCTATGGGACACCAGTATTGTTTTATGCTTTAAAATGCTAAGTATAGTAACACGACCATTTCATAAATTAAAAATTAGTAAATCAAACTGAGTCAAGATTGTGGCAAGTAATATTTGTTGAATATAAAACCACATTGTGTCGTTATCTAAAAATTATATTTTTCAATATTATGGATGATTAATTAAATAATATATAACATTATAAAATAATATGAATTCTCATGCACTATTCCCATAAAAGAAAAATTAGGATACTATATTAGATATAACATATTTTATTTAATGTTCTTGTGTTGAATGCATGTACAGAATTAAGAGTTTAACCATGCCTTCAGCGTGTAATGTGATTACTTCTCTCACAGTTTGTTTCGCGTTTCTTCTTAAGTGATAATGTAAAAAAAAGTAGTCCATTAATAATGTCATTATTAACGCCAATAATAGGAGATGTTGAATAAAGTACTACGTTATTTGTGAAATGAAGATGTGCAAAGTTATGTAAGAGAGTATTTGGAACATACAAACACTAAGACCTGAACAAATGTGGAACAATTATTTGTTTGAAAGAAATTCTGTCAGTCATTATAAGTATAAAGATGTCATTGATTCGCTCAGATATTCACATTACTCATCAACTTGAATGGAATTTTATGGGTTATCATGATGTGCAAAATATCTATTTCATTGGTATTCGACAATCACGTCAGGAAAATCTGACACAAATTTTAATTGACCATCCATCAAGGTGTGGTGTGGTACCACAAAATTTGTATTTTGTTCTTTCTTAAGTGTAATCTATCTAAGTGTTCGTAATTTATGCTATACTACACTTATTATATATACACTTCTATGGTGTAGAAAAGGATTATCTAGAATAACGGTATATCTTCACTTGGTCAGCACTAAAACGTGACTCTTTACGTATTACTTAATTTTTTTTTATTTTTAGAAGCTTAAGACTCAAGTTAATAGATGAATGTTTCCACATTATAAATTCAATCAAAACGTGCAAAATCATGACATGCCGGCTGTTAATTATGTCATCCAACCTCTTGTGTCGCTCATCGTATATTCATCTCTTCCAAGTGCATCTCACTAAAGATACTATCCATGTTCACAAAGGTGCTACTGCATTTATAGATGTTAATCTTCAATGCTCCATGACTGTGAGCGTGTTGATCCGTGAGCATTTGATACTATATCTTGGTGCTGATCGTGGTTCTGTTTAAGTAAATTTCACCTGACCTCTGTCTCGCCACTGACTGCAACATTTGAAAAAGCCAGTGATAAGCTTGGAACAGCTTATAGGGGTGTGATTTTTTCATTGCAAATTCGGATTGTGGCTAATTCCAAAGATATAATGCCAAATTTGATTTAATGTATTAAACAATAATTTTATTCAAGTATATGATATCGTCATCATCATCATATTCAACCTCTTATCTGGGTTGATATTTTGGAGTTTTTTTTTATAGGTAGAGGCCTCAAACTTTACATTCGCTTACAGTTCCCTTTATGCTTAATACAAAAGAATCCGGTGTCCAGGAACATTCGTAAAAAATGTTTGCTGGTAAAAATAAAAGGGTCAAATTGACCCTTTTCAAAAGGATGGATCGTATTTGACCCTTTGAAAGGTTTACTTTTGTATCTCTTGAAATTTAGTATGCACATTTATCACGAATAATCATGTTTTATTGTAAACTTATTACTGATATCATATTTCTCTCATCTGAGCGAACACCAAAGATCACTTTTTCATTGTTTTTTTATTCGTTTATTCCGGAATTAAATAGATGTCAAAACCGTGACCCTTTCGAAGGGTACCTGGTGACCCTTTCAAAGAGTCAAATATGATTCATCCTTTGGAAAAGGGTCAATTTGACCCTTTTATTTTTACCAGTGTATCATAATGTAATTTAGCTTCTCAATCTGTTTGTGCAGCTAAATGATATCATGATAAGGCTCAATTTTATTCAAAAAAAATAGGTAGGATATCTAATATCTCATATGTAGCAAATAACCAGTCAGATGACACGGTGTCCGGCAAAATTGTATCAATCTTTTGAAATTCTCTATAAAAAAATATCTAATTCCTATTTCACTTTTAATTTTTTAAATAATTTTTAAAAATCCATTTTCTCTATTATAAAGCTACTCAATATGCTTTATAAAGATCTTTTAAGAAAAGGACAAATATTCTCCAAAGCCTTTAATATAGACCAACAAGGTCTTTAACCAACAAGGGAGAACAATTATGAAAATGGGAGGAAGAATTAATCCACGGTCTAGCATTAAAAAAGTTCAAGACTTTTAACATTCAATAAAGCTGGAATAGTTGTGCCACCCTTTTAATAGAATACTAAAATACTAATATAATATCGTAATTAACAAAACACATTTTGTTACATCGAGAAGTATCAATCTTGGAATCCATCTTAAAAAAAATAATTTTCACCTAACACGTAATCATAATTGTTTTCATTAATGTAAACAACGTGAAATTAATAGAAAAGTGAGAAATTGAATTTAAAAAGGAAAACAACAATCTATTAAAAAATCAACACATTAAATTTTCCGCATGAAATTATATTTTACCATAAGTTCACATGAACATCTTATCACTCAATTTGTATAGCTTAATTGTAGCTGCAAGAATAATAAATTAAAAGATATGGTCCACAAAGTTGCATGATATGATGAGTTGAATTGCATCTTTCACTTTTCTCTCACATTCTTTGATTAGACAATAGATGATACATAGAACTTCCGTACTATTTAAAATATATTAAAAAATAGATACCATATAAAACATAGAATTTTCTTAATATATCTTCGCGTTTCAGGCGATTTCTAAAAAAAAATGATGTCACGCTGTTTGTCCGTCTGTTGGTTCGGCTGTCACCAGCTTTAGAGGCCAAACGGTTAGAGATAGAGACTTTGGACCTTCGGTTGAGCCCACCTCCATAAGACGACCCAATAATCAGTAAACTTGCTCACATTTCTCTCCGCCCCTCTCGTTCCCCTCCAAAACATTTTTGAGTCGTTTCGATTGCTCGAAGACGCATTGTGCGATTTTTCTTATTTTTTGGATATGTTTCGGAGATTACATATCAATCGGTTCTGAACCGGTTCATAACCGGTTTTATTCTAAAATCAATTACATTACTCTTACCCACAAAACATGGGACGCTTTAGCTAATTTCAATGATTTTATGGACCGGTTCATAACCAATTATCCAAAGTTCAATTACTTTACTCCCAAGGTATTTTTTGAGGATTTATAAATCGGTTCAAATCGGTTTAGTAATGAACTGGTTATGAACGGATAAGTAATTTTTGAAAAAAATCAATTTTATTACTCTTTGTAGAATCTTTTGAGTGATTTATGAATCGGTTGAAATCAGTTGAGAACCGGTAAACGGACAAATGATGCAAAAGTAGTTTTGACGCTTTGCTATCCCTTTTTAGCTGAGATTCCTTACGATCTCAGCTCTTGTGATCCTTAGGTGAAATTCGACCTCGTCAGATTAGGCCCAAATTCATAATGCACACGATTTGACACTCAGTTGTAAGCACTTCGAGATCGCCTGTATAAAGGACTTTATCTACTGTAAGCTTATTAAGGTTTTTTGTGCTTAAGTTGTACTCGTAATATGTTGCTCTGTCTGTTGTATTCTTCTTTTGAAGACCTTCTTTAATTGATCTACTGTGAGTATATTTTATATGACAAAGAATATAATATATCCGCAGTTATAGCAAATGCAAAAAGTAAATTGTAATAATTTATTGCCGAGGAAAATCAGAGTAAAGCACCACGCAGTGCTTGTCTCGCCTTCACTACAATGAACGATGAAAAATTTTTTTACATAAATTTATGATGACCCAAGACATTATGTATAATGAAGTACCGAGTCATCGAGCCTCTATTTTTAATATTTAAAATGTGACCAGAAAACCCGAAGCTCGGAATGCTGCTGTATCATTCTTCATCTTCTCGTTTGCATTACTGTAGTGTAGTATGATGAACTGAAACATGAAGATCTCTATCACCACACTTTAGTGCTATCTTCACTGTCGGTCTCACATAAAGACCCAGAATTAAAATGTATTAATATGGAAAGCTGATTGTCGTTATAGGTAAATAATTCTCTGTAAAGAGCCACACGGGAGATTTTTTCACCTCCACTGGGTGTTAGAAATTATTGTCAATAGATCAAACGGAAGAATCTCATTGTGCGCTGTTATAGAACTTAATTAAAGGGGTGCCTATTGGAGTGCCTATGAATCAATTTATGATTGAAGCTATAATATGTATCGCTAATAGCTTTTTCATGAGCCATTTCTCTTTACTATGTTTCTTTTGATCTATATACTTGCTAAACGAAGTAGAAAATATGCTTACACTTAAAGAAATGTCTGTGGATCAATGATGTCTTTAGATTTTTCAATTGTTTGCTTAGAATTTAAGCTTTAGATAATGTAAATTCTCCTATTTTTACACAGCGGAACATGAAAATATTTCACGCAGCCCAACAAATAGTATACTACATAAATTCGAACTAACTGTGTCTCATTGGTTAATATTATCTTTCTGATAATATCAAAGACATATTTTATTCCCCACAATCGAGGATATAAAGATTTGGTTATTTACTTTGATATACCTACAGTTTTTAAATTAAAATATTTCCAATAATAAAGTAATTGCGAGAAACTCGCACAAAGGAAGTCGAATCAACCGCCAAATATGTTATCGCAAAGGGAAAATTTTAATGTAAATCTAAAAATTGCGAAAAAAATATTATTGTGAAGTCTCATATGTGGGTAACCCCGTGTCCCATGTACCCAAGAAAGACATCATTCCTGTGTCCAAGTAATACGAAGTTCCAGAAAATGCCAAACATTTTCGACCACTGAAGAAAGTGCGTAGAGCGCCGCAAGTTCTGGAAAGAAAAGATTTTTTATTCTGATCTGAACCTTGTCTCAGAGTCGACGACTTCCACCGGACTATCCCTCTAAATTAAACTTATCGTCGACTTCCCTACTGTTATAACTGATAACTAATTTTTATCTGAAATTCAATTATGTTACTATTAACCTTTGAGCGATTTTTGAGTGATTCAATTTGTTCAACAAATCGATTATTAATATTTTTGAGGTATAGCATCTAAGTCATGAGTTCAGCATTCCCCAAAGCTGACACGCTTTGCCACGATTTTTAATATTTTTTTTTTATATTTGGTTAATATTTAAGTGCCATATTTTTCAATGGGAAATCTTTTCGTACACACACCTTAAAACTAAGAGGTGGTTACGCACTTGCTATGTATTTCGTAAGTTTACTCCAAAATTTTTACTATAATAAAAAATCTTATTGAACAATTAAAAGTAATTTAAAACGTTTTGACAATTCATTTTAAGACAAGTGTAAAAGTGGTAGCTTTGAATTGGAGCACTTGTGAAATTGGAAAATTGATCCTGAAAGTGATATAATTAAATTCCACAAACCAATTGTAAAGCTAAATTATTTTATGATAAAGGCTCATAGTTTCATTTAACACTAAACCTACCAAGACCTGGTCAAATAATATAATGTAATAGTATAATGTCTCTATCAAACATTATGAATTTCTTAAAAAATGCATGTAATATATTTTTCAATGTTTAAATTTTATTTTTTGCTATTTTCCAAGAAAAATTTGTTGAGTATCCTACCCTACCGCGGTTTTTGTCATTTGACCGAAAAATGACCAAAAACGGTCGGTAGGTTTAGTGTGAAAATTGGACAAGAGCCCCAATTTCAAAGGTACTCCACTTCTCCCTAATTAATTTTACTACATTCTTACTTATCAAGCCTAAAAAAGTTTATGACTTTCAAATTAATAATCTATTATCGCAGAATGTGCATAAGTATATAAAGATCATCTTAATCTTACAGTTTAAAGAATTAATTCAAAATTTTGGGTTTGAGAAACTCTGAGATTACGAATTTCTGATAAATAGTTATAAATCTGATAAATAGTTCTACAACGTGTTTTTATTGATTAATATATCGATCATTCGAACCTTCTTCAAATTGAAGAGCAGCTCATTGGACTAAAATTCCATTGACGTGTAAACGGTCAAAATTCTGTATTGTACACAACAATTGATGATAAGCCACCTAATATTTAATAGAAATTTCTTATATTAATAGTAATTTCTTAGGAAAACTAAAAGATAATTTACATTATTCGAAGGTATGAACGTTCCAAGGGAGAGTACTTTCCCCTAGAGGGGAAAAATTGAAGCCATTCTGCCCAAATACATCCCTAAATTATCTAAGGAAAAAAATTAAAATTCAGATTTAAATATCAAATAAAGGATATTTTGTTCTCTTCATAATTCTCCAATGACTACACTTATGATATTCCACACGAAACCTGTTTTATTTATTTTTTTAGTTTCTGAAAGTTAAAGAAATTTGTCTAGCTATTTTGACACATCATAGAAAAATGTTTGAGTTATTCGTACTATAACGCAATTATAAAAGCAGTTTTAACTCAAACTGAGATACATTCGACTTAAAATTTGGCCTCATGTGAAATCAACCAATGTGAATAGTTCTAATCTAGAATAATCTAAATCTAAAATATAATGAACCCGGCGAACTAATTACTATAAAGGTCGATTTTCTTCTTCCATTATAAATTTCACAAGAAAGCATAAGAACAAATAAAAAAATCGAGAAAAATTTATCATTTACGGGTACATTACCGAATCACTACCGATTAAGTCCGATACAGCCGGGTTCACCGGGGTTACCGATTCATTGCCGATTGAAATCGATGTTGCTGAGTTGAAAACTTCAAAGCCTTCCAAAAAAATCCTAATTGATACAGTTTGGTTGAGAAATAAGCCAATCAATGTGATTTAATTTTAACCTTCGAAGATTCGATATTAAAATGTGCTTCGGCCATTTAAGGACGATATATTTACGATTCACCTAGACTACCCCCAAAATGTATTCGAAATTGGAAAGGGACAGATAATCCTAACCGGCTTATGTAGGTGAGATTCTTAACGTGAGCTAACTCGGAGTTCATGCAAATTCGATTTAGAGCTGAAATTGTGAGTCGCCATTCAGTTATCTTGAATCAAATTCGTGAAATTATACAAATTTTGTATTTAAACCAAAATATCAAGGATTTGGATGAACTGGCACAAAAGTGATATATGGGTGAAATGTAGACCAGAATGTACTCTATAATTTTCCTATAGAACATGATCTCATCGATTACTCAGAATCCAAGATAAGCGAGGTTTTTTGTTTCTTAACTTGTTTTTTCATCCAGAGTGCCCCAAGTAGTGATTTGTTGAACTTCAACTATATCAAAGAATTGTTGTATTTTGTGGGACTTTCCATTTAAAACCATATTTTAAGTGTCTTTGTGGAGTAGAAGCAGTCAAATTGGCATCTGAGTGATTTCAAAGCGTTATTATGGGAAAAATCAATTTTTTCACACTTAAACGGCAAAATCGGAGTGATAGCGTAGTCTGAGTGGAAAATGATGTATGGAAGAAATGTAGAGACAAATGTCCTCTACAATTATGTCGAAGTAATCATCAAAATCGGTTCAGCGACAGTCGAGATAATTGAGGTTATGTGATATTGAAATTGGTTTTTCGACTGTGGCGCCCCTGGTGTTGGTCCCACGAAGTTAAAATGTTCTAGAAAGTTGTAGAATTTGGTGAGATCTTTCGTTTAAGCCCTCATTAATCAAAATCGGTCACATAGAACCGGAGATATGATTTTTTGAATTTTGTGAACTTTGACCCCTCATATCTCCGGTTCTGTTTTAACCACAGCGCACATTTGCACCATTTTGGAAACGTCTTAGACTGGACTACAACATACTAAAATTTCATTAACTTGCACAATGCCGTTTTTGAGAAAAATTACTTTGAATTTCGATGAATTTTGACGCTATCACAGCGCCACCTGTGGTGACTTTTTGAACTTCCATCTGAAAGTTCTCATCGAGACGAAACCAAAAAGGTAAAATTTAGGCCGCTATGTTAATTAGAACCGGAGATAGAGGCCGGTCAATGTTCGAACTTTGACCCCTTATAGCTCGGGTCAGGGGTTATGGATCGACTTAAGGTTTTTTTGTTTGATAGGTATAATCAACGGCTACAACATACTAAAATTTCAGCCCGATTGCATAAGGAATTTTTGAGCTATTTAACTTTTAAGATTTAAAAATTTTCTTTTTAATAATAGCGCCCCTAGCGGTGGTTTTATGAACTTGCGATGTTAGAAGGGGAAGTGGCATTTCATGAGAGCTTTCCAAAAAGCCCTCATTTTTTAAATTCTGACAATTATAACAGGAGTTATGGCCATTTTAAGAATTTTTTTTGGACCCTTATAGCTCGGGTCAGGGAGGTCGGGGGACCTTAAGTTTAGTATTGATGGAAAGCTCTAAGGCCCAGCTATAACATACTAAAATTTGAGCCCGCTCGATGCCATAGGGGCTGAGCTATTGAGAAAACAAAAAAAGGGGGGTCTTCAAAATGGCGGAAGGAGGGGTGGGGGGTGGGGGGTCAATGCACCAAGTTGCAATTTTCATGCGATATATAACCTTTGCCGAAAACCGCAAGACGATATCTTTTTTAGTTTAGGAGCTATTAAGCTCCAAAGAGCGGCCGGCCGGGAACTTAACTTAGCCCCCCATATATTCGTGATCAGGAAGTGGCGAAACACATTTTGGCCAAGTTTGAGGTCGATCGGACGACATGAAATTTTGTTAGGATTATAGTAGGTGAGATTGTTAAGAATCTCACCTAATATTCTAGAAAACAAAAAAAAACATGATGAGGGGAAAAAGGAAAAAACGTATGGAATTAATGTTCACTTATTGGGGGTTACCGAAAACTGGAAGTCGATATCTCTCAGAGTTTGTGCTACGCCGGTCACAAGTTGAAAAAAGTTAATTATATAAGAACTTTCTCTTTGTGTTGGAGCAGAAAATAATTTTCACAATTTTTATCATTTTCGTGTGAACGAAAAAACAGTAAGAACTCACAGGTGGACTGACTGAGATATTAAATCACTTTAGTCTGAGACAATTATCGGCAGGTTTAAAACCTGTCCTCTCGCCACCTTCTCACTTGTCCACGATATATACATAAGAATCCCGGCGTCCCATATACACATTAACTCTTGATGTACATGTCATTCTATATATCATCATAACGGATTTTGTCTATTAGTTATTTATTCAATACATCTCAAGAGTGTAAATGGTAAACAAAACTGGAATGTCGAATGATGCTTCTGTGCTAAGTTGCACTAAGTATCATACAATCGGGAGACTCTATGGAGCAGTACCATACAATGCGTAAAATGCTTTGTACATGTTCCAGGAACACTTCCTTGTTCGTTTTTCTGGTTATAAAGAAATATTATTTTACCGAATGTTAATGTTGAAAGTTTTTCTTCATGTTAGATATTCTTTTAAGGAGAATAGAAGGATCATCCCATAAACGTCGAAAATCTATTTATTTAACTTTTTATAAAGGCACAAAGAGAAGAGACATTCTGTTGGTACCTTTTAATTAATATTATACAATATATTATATCTCTATCGACCGATGTTTTCATAAATCCCATAACTCTATTATGGAATGTTGTATGTTCGTGCTATAAAGGGACAGATAATCCTAACCGGCTTATGTAGGTGAGATTCTTAACGTGAGCTAACTCGGAGTGCATGCAAATTCGATTTGATGCTGAAGTAGGGAGACGCCATTCAGTTATCTTGAATCAAATTCGTGAAATTATACAAGTTTTGTATTTGAACCAAAATGTCAAGGATTTGGATGAACTGACAGAAAAGTGTTATATGGGTGAAATGTAGACCAGAATGTTCTCTATAATTTTGCCGTAGAACTTGAACTCATCGATTACTCAGAAGCCAAGATAAGCGAGGTTTTTTGTTTCTTAACTCGTTTTTTCATCCAGAGTGCCTCAAGTAGTCATTTGTTGAACTTCAACTAAATCAAAGAATTGTTGTATTTTGCGGGACTTTCCATTTAAACCCCTATTTTAAGTGTCTTGGTGGAGTAGAGGCAGTCAAATTGGCATCTGAGTGATTTCAAAGCGTTATTATGGGAAAAATCAATTTTTTCACACTTAAACGGCAAAATCGGAGTGATAGCGTAGTCTGAGCGGAAAATGATGTATGGACGAAATGTAGAGACAAATGTTCTCTACAATTATGTTGAAGTAATCATCAAAATCGGTTCAGCGACAGTCGAGATAATTGAGGTTATGTGATATTGAAATTGGTTTTTCGACTGTGGCGCCCCTGGTGTTGGTCCCACGAAGTTCAAACATTCTAGAAAGTTGTAGCATTTGGTGAGATCTTTCGTTTAAGCCCTCATTCATCAAAATCGGTCACATAGAACCGGAGATATGATTTTTTGAATTTCGTGAACTTTGACCCCTCATATCTCCGGTTCTATTGAAACCACAGCGCACATACGCACCATTTTGGAAACGTCCTAGACTGGACTACAACATACTAAAATTTCATTAACTTGCACAATGCCGTTTTTGAGAAAAGTGACTTTGAATTTCGATGAATTTTGACGCTATCACAGCGCCACCTGTGGTGACTTTTTGAACTTCCATCTGAAAGTGCTCATCGAGACGAAACCAAAAAGGTAAAATTTAGGCCGCTATGTTAATTAGAACCGGAGATAGAGGCCGGTCAATGTTCGAACTTTGACCCCTTATAGCTCGGGTCAGGGGTTATGGATCGACTTAAGGTTTTTTTTGTTTGATAGGTATAATCAACGGCTACAACATACTAAAATTTCAGCCCGATTGCATAAGGAATTTTTGAGTTATTTAAATTTTAAGATTTAAAAATTTTCTTTTTAATAATAGCGCCCCTAGCGGTGGTTTTATGAACTTGCGATGTTAGAAGGAGAAGTGGCATTTCATGAGAGCTTTCCAAAAAGCCCTCATTTTTTAAATTCTGACAATTAGAACAGGAGTTATGGCCATTTTAAGAATTTTTTTTGGACCCTTATAGCTAGGGTCAGGGCGGTCGGGGGACCTTAAGTTTAGTATTGATGAAAAGCTCTAAGGCCCAGCTATAACATACTAAAATTTGAGCCCGCTCGATGCCATAGGGGCTGAGCTATTGAGAAAACAAAAAAAGGGGGGTCTTCAAAATGGCGGAAGGAGGGGTGGGGGGTGGGGGGTCAATGCACCAAGTTGCAATTTTCATGCGATATATAACCTTTGCCGAAAACCGCAAGTCGATATCTTTTTTAGTTTAGGAGCTATTAAGCTCCAAAGAGCGGCCGGACGGCCGGCCGGCCGGCCGGGAACTTCACTTAGCCCCCCATATATTCGTGATCAGGAAGTGGCGAAACACATTTTGGCCAAGTTTGAGGTCGATCGGACGACATGAAATTTTGTTAGGATTATAGTAGGTGAGATTGTTAAGAATCTCACCTAATATGCAGAACTATATTTCAAGTAAATTCCAATATTTCGCTAAATTTTTACATCTGAAATTTCTCAGTTAAATTATTTGTATTAAGTAATTGAATTAATTAACCCATTTAATGGACCAGAAGCACTGGAGATAGAACAAAAACGTTCATATTTTGGAATTTGTTTCTTACAGATTAATCAATAATTATTTTAAAAACAAAAAAAGCGGATATAATTCGGATATCGATTGTACTACACAAATAAGGCATCCAAAAACTTCTACTTTTTTTTAATATAGTAAACGATTGATGCGAATGGGTTATATAAAATAATATATTCTTTTAAATAAATATTTTTTTATAAAGAAAAATTATCATTTGGGGTATAATAAATCTTAAGTTAATCTCTTAGGAAAAGCAAACGAAATTCGTATTATTCGAAGGCATCAACGTTCGAAGGGAGATTACTTTCCCCTATAAACCCCGATTTTTCCTCAGCAGAACGGGCAGAACATATACTAAAATTGAAATGATACCGATAAGATTAGCAAGACCCCTGAGCAAGAATGGCACATGAAATCGTGATTAAACTTTTATTAATTTATTATTAATGACTAAGTAATTAATAATAAAGTCACTATGATTATTAATGTGCTGTTTAGAAATTGCTCAGGATTTTATGAGACCGTGAAAAATACCAGTCTCTTGACATTTTCCCCAAGGCTAATTAATTATTATTATATTATTATTATTATTATTTATATTTGTCAGATGGCAGCACCTAATCAATTTGGGTTTGTCCCAAATCTTGTCAAATACCCTTTAAGTATAACTGCATTCTCTTTTCTTTTTGGATTATTCCGCGTTTGCCTCGTGCTCTAGTATCTCGATTCTAATTAAGTATATTAAGTTATTAATTAAAATAAAGTGAATTAGTTATCAGTTTAACTATAATTATTTCTTACTTATGTGTGGTCTCACCGATCTCGGACAAGACATTATACTAAATACTTCTATTCCTTCTCAGGTGAGAACCACAACAATAATAATTAGGGTAGTTAATATATTTAGTAAATATTTTATGAATCTGTTACTTTACTGATGATCATTTTTTCTTAAATCCAATTTGTGATAAAAGCATCATGTCACATTGATTAAATTATTTTGATTAAGCGCATCTCATATATTAAACAATAATTAATTCTTGAGTTTTCTCGTGGCTATGTTTGCAAATCTCTTTGTTTGCAAATGAAAAAAAAATTCGTGTATTGTGTACTGCTTAAATTATTCTCAGAGTGCTCTATCCATTTGTTCATATACTATATTGTTGTAATGCCTCCTAGAATTCGTGTGTTTAATGCTCTTTTAACATATCCTCTAAAGACGGACTGGACTTTACAATGACCGTCAACTTTGGTGATGTTAACTAGAAAGAGGAGATGAGAGGAATTCCATGAGAACTCTTGTGACGGATAAAAAAAATATATAAAAACTATCTTTCAACTTTCAGTATTATAAACTGACTGATTAATGGAACATGACAATGTGGCGTGCAACTCACAAATTAAATTAGTTGTGTGCACCATTGAAAATGTAAGTGACTATAAAATTAGTTATGAAGGTATTTTTGTGCTGGATTAATTGAAAATTGCCTGCATTAATGCTGAAACTTGCTATTCCTTCTCCATGTTTTGTTGTTTTGCTTTTTCCCGTATCGTGCCACTCATCAATTTGCAAATCAGTTGTGCTCGAGGACACATCTTAAACCATAGATAAACCCTGATAATTTCATGGCAATTGTGATTCTTAACATGGAACATTAAATTTCAGAAAACGCGGTAATGTGTGTCAAATCGTTTGCTAATTGTACTTACAATTATTCAAGACTAAAAGTCACAACAAAGAAATTAATTCTACCAGAAAGGATAAAATTTTTTAATTTGATGATATTTTTATGATCACTTTGTTGTTAGTATTCTGATTCGAAGTAGGTGTGTTCCAAATATAACGTGAATTTTTCTTTTTCTTTTGGAAAATATTTATTTATTCATCAAAAACTATTTTGATCGTAATCCGCCTCAGATACTTGGACTTGAGGTTTTTCAAATCCTCGAAGTCTTTCTAATATGCATTTTTTGATATGACTTTGAGTTCTTTCAGCGATGTGTGGTTTGTCTTCAAAATAGTTCCAAAACGTCATCTTTTCACAGATCTTTCCAATTATTGGGAACAGGAGAAAATCCCTGGGGTTAACTTCAGTGAAATGATTATGAAAAATTACGAAAAATCAAGAATCAAATGTGCATAGTCCTCTAAATATGAAAATTCACCTTCTTTTTAAACATACTTCGTATGATATTTTACAAACATTCTTTACCGACATCTCTGTTCTCCTCTTTCTGAAAGCTCTTGCATTGTGCTCGTATAGAGGGCTAAGGAGAGAATTTAACGCATGTCATATTCATTGTCTGTGGACTCTAAAATATACAACCTTAATGGTTGAGATCAATCCTATGAATTTGAGTGACAACTTTAAATACAGAAGCTGTCATTGAAAACAAAAATTATAGTTAATAATACGTTGTATAAGTTCTCTGAATCTCTTGCTAAGGACCAATGGATAACTTCTCTTTCATGAATCCCATTGATAATATGTAACTATAATTCTAATTCTGCTGTACCTATATGAAACTACATGTTGCACCAAAGATTCTTTAAGAGTTCGATTTTGTGAATCTCGAGATGTAATGTGATCATAAACGTATATATATATTCTTGTAAAAGAAAAAAGAAAAGGAAATCATTAACCCTTTCGAAAGAATAAAAGCAAGCTAGATGGCGATTTAACATGTATTTGTAAAAAAACAACGGTTTCAAAACTTTCCACTTTCTTGAGGTTTATCTCAATATTTGGTTCGCACCGTTTGTCAAAAGTTCTGGCTATTGACATGAATCGTTTTTTTTATATTCAATAATATAATATTAAATTCAAGGGCTATATTTAATATTAACCAGTTCATTTATTAGTTCATGTACAGAATTGGAAAATTTCTATGAACGAAGACTCTAAACGAGCAAAGTTGAGGACAGTAGTAGCGATTCATGCTTATAGAATGAATACTCCATCTCAGTACACTCATTAGCATATCAGAAAACATTTTATGTGATGTATAGAGAAAAATGGAACACTACCAAATACGGCGGTTAGTTTTGAACATTACTATTTTACTGCTCGAATTTAAAGCTATATAATCCACTTTTTTTTCAACTTGTGACGATATGACTGGAGGCCAAACAGTAAAGATATCGACTTCCGGTCTTCGACGACCCCCTCTATAAGTCAACATTATCTAGGACAGTCTTTTTTTCCTTTTTCCTGCCACCCACTCCTTCACCTCCAGAGCACGATTTTTTGTTTATTCCGCAAACTGCTCCTAGAATTTTTTTCATTTTCTAATATGTTATGGAGGTAGTCAAGGTGAATATTTCGTCCTTACACTGAGAGAAATCGGAAAAAGTTAAAATAACCTTCCGGAAATGTTAATTTTACCCTGCAGTATTGATCCAAAATCGGTGTAAATATTACCCTTTTTAGATGTATTGGGGGTTAAAGTTACCCTTTTTTATGTTTACCCTTAAAAAGGTGTAAAATTAACATAAAAAATGTTGATATATTTTTACACCTAGAAATTGTTGAAGTTATGAGGAAAAAACTTAATCGCATCCTCTTTTTTTTCTCAGTGTAGACATACCTATTGAAAACATTTCGATTTCGAAATTTCAAAGATCAGGGTTCAACCACTTTAGAGGGCTTATTTATCAAGCGACTTGCTTAAATTTGGATATTTTTGATAAATCTTAAAATTTCCAACCCGGCTGTATCGGACTTAATCTGTAGTGATTCGGATTTACTTTTTTTATTTGTCTGTATGCTTGTTACTCATGCTAATATATCCTAAAATGTGTTTTTCTTAAGCGATTTTTTTTTATTTCAGAACGGCTTTTAAATTTGCGAAGCTATTTAATCGGTAATAAACCGGAATACAGCCAAAAACTATACGTAAAAATATTAAACTGAGAACTCTTTTGCAAAACTGGCCATATCTTTTTTCATTAGATAGAAGACTTCAGAGAACAAAATCTTCAAAATACTCTCTCAAGTTCAGGCATTTGGGACAGAAATGTCATACGAATAATGGAGTAAATCGGACATTAAACTATTTAAAATCCAATGATTTTTTTCACCTACGTATCCATGTTAAATTTATATCCTCATGGAATAATTGCATTAAAAAAAACCTTCAATGATGAAAAATCACAACAGAATTTAAAAAAAAACAAGAGCTAATTTGCCCATTTGCTTCATTCGACAATCATAACCACACGTGAAAAATTTCAACAAACTTTTTTTTTAATGTTGACTGCCGCAAGTACATATCAAAAGGTAGCCTGATCTTAAAAGAACCAAATAGCGAGAGTTTATTGTATAAGCACATGTATCACAACACTAAATGAAATGTTTGAAAATTGAGAACGATGCTACGTTCTTTTTATTTTACCCAATGAATTTTTATTTTTCAAAGAACAAAATGGCACAGTAATATTATAGAAACTATCAATACACAAGTTTATGCATTTAGCGAAATCTTTTCTACATCGTCATGCTTATATGTTGATATATTACTGGACAATGTATATGTGTTATGTATGCATACTTTAACTAGGGTATATTAAAATAATTACGCATAAAAATTGTTTTTGATAGTCGCCTGTTTATATAAAATTTCCTGTCGATAGAGAGTGGTTGAAAATATCATAAAGACGAGCCTTGTAAAATATCTTAGGTATATGAGACTCTTTTCAACGTCTTGTGAATATACTTCAGTAGACTGATTATATCCATGCTATCCATGTATTCAAAAGATATTGTAATTGCCTTGCAAACTACGATGAATGAGAAACACGTGTGGTATCGCTTTGTCTTGTATGATATTTTATGAATGAAAATTGATTTTATGTTTATAGGAAATATAAAACGCTATATATTATGTACTGAAATACGAATGGTATGTTTTTGATTTTACTAGAATTATTAAAAAAAAAATAATGAAATTGCGGAAAGAATAATATGCATTCTTTCACGTTAGTTTCGACAAAAATAGACATTGAAAAATGTTTTATTGGTAAATGTTGTTTAAATACATATATGAAATGTTGTTATAAATAAGAATTTAATAGCATAAATATATAGTCAAACAACCATCTATATGTGAAATACTCATCATGGGAAGTACACCATTCCTTGTGAGGTGCAGATAATTCTTATACTAAATTGTGAACAGCATAACAATATTGCAGATAAATAAAGTGACCTCAAAATAGAGAGAATAGACTGGAAGAAAATGAACATATGGACATACAGGAAGACAAATAGGATGCCAAAGACAGTTGAGACTGCCAGAGTAATGTGGTTTTATGTGGGATTCTGTTCTTTATACCTTTAAAGATTCTCAATTCTCAACTCTATACGGGTGTAAAAAAGAACAACTCCCTTATTTCGCAAAGTGATCTCTTCGTTGCGTTGTTTTTTTTTAAAGATTTTGATTTATGCAAGGAAGAGAAGCCGCATCTACAATTTATTTATAGATTGCCATATAAATTGAGTGATGAAATGTACAAGACTTCGCGGAATGCTTGACGTTCGAAAATCGACATTGGGGGAGGTGAGACTACATTGATATAGGATTTTTTCTCATCTTTCTGAAACAAACTAGGCTTTAAAAGTAATGTAATTTAGCTAGACAAAATCATTATGGAACTAAATAAAATCATTGTAAAGCTCTGCTTCTTTAAGAAGTATGCGAAAAAATCGTATATCTATGTAGCCCCATAGCTCAAAATAGCCCCACATCCCCTTAGTAGCTTGAAAGTTGATTTCTCATAAATTGGATACGAATAAAACTCGTCTTTTGTCAATACCATAACCTGTAAAAATTAAATGTGGTGAAGCTCATTGATGGCATTTCCAGTAGTACCTTTAATCAGATTTTTTTTTGATAAATCTAATGTAAAATCAAACCCGGTACTTATTAAATTATTCAGAGTAAATGCTTTTGTCACAAAATAGGTGTAAGCCACATAAAGAGAAATAGATACTCCAATATATTATTTTAAAGAATTTGCCTTCCAGAAAAAAATCTCAAAATTATAACTTAGTTTCCGAGGAACAAAGCTCAGAAATTTGAACATATGCAAAATAAGAGCATTATTTTGTTCTATTTTTGAGCTAGAGTTATAAAAATTCTCCTGCTTCAATTTATACAATCCTATGTCTATAAAATATCACTATATAATTTATCTAATCTTTGTTTTTATGAACGAATAAATGCAGAGGTTCCACTTGTCCCGATTGATTTTTCAAATCTCTTTATTAGCACTTCGAGAAAGTGCCGATTCGAATTTCCTTTTATAATGTCTTTCAACATTTCATCATTTATATTCATTTCTAATACAAGAATTTTTTCCCAGGTCGTCTTGTTTATTCTCAAACATGTTGTTTTTGTGTATCTTGAAAACGAGTTCAATAACAAGATAAACGAATTTGATTATTTCGGTGTCAAATTACAATGAGTATTTATATAACAAAAATTTAATGCATGAATTCATTTCATACGAAGTATCAAGACAAGATGTATTTAATATTAAATATAGCCTTTTTTTAATGAATGGATATCAGAAAGAAAAACTTAATACTTCTGCGGTAGTTTCTTAACGTAATTGTAAAAAGTAAATAAATTTTTTTATAGCCAGAGCGTTTCAACCAGCACTCTGTGAAATCTTTTTTTTATTTTGCTCCTCTTTTTTATTATAGATTAAAGGAATCTGAGAAGGTCTATAATAAAATTTTGAAACTCAAGAAATTAAAGACCAGTTATTAGGTGAGATTCTTAACAATCTCACCTACTATAATCCTAACAAAATTTCATGTCGTCCGATCGACCTCAAATTTGGCCAAAATGTGTTTCAGCACTTCCTGATTCCGAATATATATGTGGCTAAGTTACGTTCCCGGCCGGCCGGCCGGCCGGCCGGCCGCTCTTTGGAGCTTAATAGCTCCTAAACTAAAAAAGATATCGACTTGCGGTTTTCGGCAAAGGTTATATATCGGGTGAAAATTGCAACTTGGTGCATAGACCCCCCACCCCCCACCCCTCCTTCCGCCATTTTGAAGACCCCCCTTTTTTTGTTTTCTCAATAGCTCCGCCCCTATGGCATTCAGCGGACTCAAATTTTAGTATGTTATAGCTGGGCCTTAGAGCTTTCCATCAATACCAAACTTAAGGTCCCCCGACCCCCCTGACCCGAGCTATAAGGGTCCAAAAAAAATTTCTTAAAATGGCCATAACTCCGGTTCTAATTGTCAGAATTTAAAAAGTGAGGGCTTTTTGGAAAGCTCTCGTGAAATGCCACTTCCCCTTCTAACATCGCAAGTTCATAAAACCACCGCTAGGGGCGCTTTTTTTAAAAAGAAATTTTTTAAATCTTAAAAGTTAAATAACTCAAAAATTCCATTGTGCATCGGGCTGAAAATTTAGTATGTTGTAGCCGTTGATTATACCTATCAAACAAAAAAAACCTTAAGTCGATCCATAACCCCTGACCCGAGCTATAAGGGGTCAAAGTTCGAACATTGACCGGCCTCTATCTCCGGTTCTAATTAACATAGCGACCTAAATTTTACCTTTTTGGTTTCGTCTCGATGAGCACTTTCAGATGGAAGTTCAAAAAGTCACCACAGGTGGCGCTGTGATAGCGTCAAAATTCATCGAAATTCAAAGTCACTTTTCTCAAAAACGGCATTGTGCAAGTTAATGAAATTTTAGTATGTTGTAGTCCAGTCTAGGACGTTTCCAAAATGGTGCGTATGCGCGCTGTGGTTTTAATAGAACCGGAGATATGAGGGGTCAAAGTTCACGAAATTCAAAAAATCATATCTCCGGTTCTATGTGACCGATTTTGATGAATGAGGGCTTAAACGAAAGATCTCACCAAATGCTACAACTTTCTAGAATATTTGAACTTCGTGGGACCAACACCAGGGGCGCCACAGTTGAAAAACCAATTTCAATATCACATAACCTCAATTATCTCGACTGTCGCTGAACCGATTTTGATGATTACTTCAACATAATTGTAGAGCACATTTGTCTCTACATTTCGTCCATACATCATTTTCCACTCAGACTACGCTATCACTCCGATTTTGCCGTTTAAGTGTGAAAAAATTGATTTTTCCAATAATAACGCTTTGAAATCACTCAGATGCCAATTTGACTGCCTCTACTCCACCAAGACACTTAAAATAGGGTTTTAAATGAAAAGTCTCACAAAATACAACAATTCTTTGATATAGTTGAAGTTCAACAAATGACTACTTGGGGCACTCTGGATGAAAAAACGAGTTAAGAAACAAAAAACCTCGCTTATCTTGGCTTCTGAGTAATCGATGAGATCATGTTCTACGGCAAAATTATAGAGAACATTCTGGTCTACATTTCACCCATATAACACTTTTCTGTCAGTTCATCCAAATCTTTGATATTTTGGTTTAAATACAAAATTTGTATAATTTCACGAATTTGATTCAAGATAACTGAATGGCGTCTCCCAACTTCAGCTCTAAATCGAATTTGCGTGCACTCCGAGTTAGCTCACGTTAAGAATCTCGCCTACATAAGCCGGTTAGGATTATCTGTCCCTTTTATATACTTTTTAATCAAAATTCTAAATCAATCATTATAATTTTCAATTTGCCAGATTATTATTGCTAGAAGGCAATAGTATAACTTAAGTTTGATGATCCTCACAAGTAATAATTGAATTTTCGCACCTCACTTAAAAGAAAATAAAAAGTGTTAATGGAAAATGTTTGCTGCTGATTCTCTAAATGATAATATTTGATAGGCGGCTTCATTCTTTTACGTATATGTAATCATTAATACTAGTATTTATTATATAAACATAAACATAAATAAAAATGTAAAAGCATTTTAAAGCAAAAAAAAAAATAGAAATTTATAAAACTTTTGTAATTGCTTTTGTTCTTCACAATTGAAGGAAAAACCTGAATAATGTGTTAACACACAGTATATAAAATTTTTACCAATACTAATGAGATTACTTAATCATTTATTTAATTTGAAGATATTTCTTTTTCTGCCATTCTCGTATATAATATTGATTTTAATGGTATTATTGAAATGGTACACCGGCATTATAAGAATGTCGTTAATTAATTCCTTATCCAAAGGCGCTTCTTCTAAAAGCATGCCACAAAAATACACAATTCACGTGATAATTGAGTGAAGAAATGTGTAAAAGGACTTTACGAAATACCTGAGTCGGCGCCAATAAATCCATCCGTGTTGCGAAACTATTAGGTTTTTTTCGCATTTCATCTGAAAAATAAAACAACGACCACCAAAGACATGAAATTAAAGTATCTACGCCTTTTTTGTACATTTTTTGCTATCTGCAATTACTCTAAGTGCGCTGTATTTAATACTACCAAAGGTTCTTGATCTTATGATTGACTCAAACGACACTGACTTCGAGTATTTGAGTCATCTTCTCTGAGTTTTTTCTCTGACTCCTTCTGACAACAGCACCATATTATTCTTCACATTTAGCATCAAAAAAGTGTTGACATGGAGAGTTCAAAGACACAACTTTTTGTTTACAGTGCGTAAATTATTTCATTTATCCCAACGAGGTGTGTTTCAACTTTTCTTCTTTTACTTCCTTCTTAAATAATTTGCAGAAGACTACCACTACTGCAAATCTGCACAATGAAAAATTTTTGTAGTATTTTCGTTGCTCTCTTTTAAAGAACAAAAAATGTAGCAGCATTCCAATTGCACACTGAATATTTCATAGTGACACTCTTATTCATGAACCTATATACATATATCCTCAGGTAATAGTAATTGACTGTAAAAGAGTATTCATTAGGGAAAATAAACTAATGATCCAATGCAGAGTCTTTACAAGCTCATACTTCATATATATAGTGTTAAATTGTAAAGCATGATAGTATATAGAGATAATTATGAACATTGCAATTAATACATGAGACCGGAAGACGTCACAAATATTTATAATATTTTCTCCCGAGAAGTATTATTAGGTACATTTTTTTTGCGATTTGTATGAAAATGGAAATTACCTAGTTCAATCGCACGGGACAATTTGTAAATAGCTAAACTGAAGTTATTTACGAAACATTACAAAATAAATCATAGTTTTTCATCTCATTAGTAGTATAACGCATGATTTCTGAAAAATCAAAAAGTTTATAAGTGACTATTACTGATATGAAAATCTTACTTCTTTTTAAACACTTTTGTAAAACTAAATAAATGGAATAAACAACTTGAACACATGTTCTGCAACATTACTCTTCTCTTACTCTAATAAAGGCAAGATTGAACAATTTATGTTAATACGTTGAAATGGTTGAAATGCATGTGAAAGAGTGAAAAGTATATATTCACAAGTTAGCTAGTTTAGGAAAAAGAATCAGTTAATTATACACATATTTAAGAGTCTCCTAGCACGCACGCAAATACATTTAAAGAATTTATAGTATGGTTTTTTTCTGCACTACGCAAAAACCACAAATGCAGTCGTCTATTAAACTCTAAGACCGTCTTCAGACTAGAGGTTTAGCCCAGGTCTCAAAACCTTAAACAGCAACCGATTTTATTGATTTTTCAAAATCTAATAGGTAATATGACCCTAATAATCTAATTGTAAGTCATTTTTTTCCAAAAAAATCTTGACTGATAAGATATTAGAGAAGTTAAGCCATATGGCTAAGCCTTAGGTCTGAAGCCCGTATAAGAGTAAATCATTTTTTATTTTATTGCTAGAATTTCGCAGAATGCAATCTTAAACCTTGCAATTTATAACTTTATCACCTGGTAATTTCGTGAATCTCACATTTTTAAGAAAAATTCTGGAAAAATTTTTGTCCGTTTGTTATGAGATTTATAGCTATGTCAGTTATAGATGCTCACTTGTGGATCTCGGAGACTCCCTATGAATCAATTATGGGATAGGTTTTATTATTATTATTCTCATATTATTCTCTACGCTTCTGCTTCTTCTTTTAGTGCTCGAACTCAAACAGAGAGCATTAAAATGATTCGGTTTTTCTACTTGTCGCCGATCTTGAGCTTAACCCTTTAAGGTCGAATGCAACACCGGTGCCCCAAAAGCAAAAAAAAAAACATTTTTTTCTGAGAGAACAAAATAAATTTTCTATGGTCCAAAAATTGTTTTTGTTCCTGGGACGGGTTTTTGGTTCACAAGCAAAATGAACCGATTCATCACGTAAAAAACCGCCCACACTAATGGCCTCTACACACTAGAGAAATTTATGTCCATATTGAAAAGGTTTTCCTATACCAAGCATAGGAAATTTGCTTCAATATGGACATAAATTTCTCTAGTGTGTAGAGACCTTAAGATGAAGAGTCATAGAATTGATGTTCATGTAAAAATTACTCATCTTTTCCATCCTCTTGTCCTAAATCCCAGGCTTTCGTCCACTTTCTCCTGACTTATAACCGAATTATATTCTTCTGGACGATGGAGCGACAACCTTCCCCGTCAATTTCGTATCCTCAACGTAACTCGCATTTGATTTCTTGAGATGAGTGTCAAATTGATCTACAAATGATCTTCAATCGTAGATTTAAATTAATAGATAATTTTTTGAAAGGAAAATATTTTTAACTAAACCATTTTCTTTACACCTAAGCCAGCTAAAAAATACGATTTGAACAATGCAATTGATTTTTGAAAATTCAAGAGCATGATTTCTGAAGTATTTTCGGAGACAGTATATTGTTAATTTAAAAAAAAAAATAATAAGAACAAAAACGACGAATGAAAGCTATAATATATTCGCAGTGCCCAATGTATTTTCTTCAAGTTCATGAGATATAAGTTTACAATTACCACTGTGACCTCCTACATGGTTTTCGCATCAGCGCATTTGAGGAGTTTGATGAAAAAATGGTAAAATTACATTTTAACTCAACAGTCCCGTACTAAAACTATCTATATGCTGGATTCTCAACAGAACAATGAAATTTATTTACTTCACATTAAAATACTTTTTACGTGTCCACCACTTTACAGAAATATTTTCTCTTTTCTCTCCAATGTTCGGTAACCAAAAGTCAAGTATAAGAGAAAAAATGTATTTTAAGTGACTTGATTTAATTTCCGATGCGCGTGTTTATTGTCCATCTGTGGCGAATTTCATGCACAGTATTCCCCTTTTAAACATTCTTCATGTGAGACATTCTTTGAAAACAAAGCAGCGCGACACAGTAAAAATTGTGTCCAGTCCAGTCACAATAATTGACCGCACATCGTGTTACACTTTCCGCAAGTGCCTCAATTTAACGATTAACCAAGCGTAGCAAATAATGAAATTCGTCTGGAAGCTAAAAATCTGTAGTTCTAATTTCATATTATCTTTTCCAGTTTTTTCTTATGCCAGTGTTTACAACAAACGTTAACTGCAGAAATTTCCAATGAATCATCATTATCAGCCACTGGAGGGAAGAAATTAGCAGATGCAAGAATCTCCTATATCAGGCCAGCCCCAGTGATATACTCAAGTGACCATCATTCGGAAGGAAGAAGACTGATTCAAAGCAAAGTTACAGCCAAGTCTAATGCTCGCGAAATGACGACAGACAAAAGAAAATTATCAAATCCGGAACTTTTTAGGTGATTTAAATTTATCTAAATTACATTTAATCATACTGGAAATTGATTTGGTTGGGCTAGTTTTAAACTGTTTTTTTTTTTGCTAATTTCGTCTTTGTTAAGTGCAAAGGTCTAAAAAATTCTATATAAATCAAACAGAAGAAAAGCTCTATGTCTACGAGAACAATTAACTTAGCTATGTGCTTTTTGATTTAATTTTGTAATTGATTAAGGAAAAACGCTTTGATACCAAACTGGAGAATTTATGAATTTTATAAATATCTATAAATTATTGTTGTTAATTTTACAACTAATGGCTAAATTTACAACTATCAAGAGCCCTAAAGTTTTGTTATAATAATAAGATAGTGCCCAACTTCATATGTGCATGACTTTAGAAAATTATATTTTTTATTAAGGTGATAAGAAGTGACGTTGAAAACGATCATTCTTGTGAGATTTTAATCAAATTTAAGTTAGGGGAAAGTGAGGCAGCTTTGAAATTTGGCTTTTTCTCTTATTTATAAATGACATTGGACCTTATCATGATATAATTTAGCTCCACAAACCAATTGTGAAGTTAAATTATAATGTAATATTATAATTTAATATTTTTATCCTGCTTTATTTTTTAATTAGTTAATTTTATTTTTGTGGAGTATACCCAACTAATATTGAGTTAGTTGATCTAAAAAAAAAACAAGCCAAATTTAATTTTTTTACTGTCCAAATTTAACTTTTTTACTGTTCACTTGTTTTTTTTTTCAAATAATTGCATTTTGCATTTACGCATTAATATCATCATTGCTTCATTTTCAGTAAATTGGGCCTAGGTAAAATGAAGATGTCCCCGAACCATCACCGGAAGCGATTAGCCGTAGAATCACGGCATCATGGTCTTCCAGATGATTCAAACATGTTCATAATTAAGCTACCACCCAGCAACAATTACTACGGCAATCTTAAATCTCATACTGACTCAGTGAATGCTGTAACGGATGACAGTAAGAAAGTCTCACTGGGATTTCAATCTAACGGGAAGCCAGGAAGGATCTACCATTGGAATTTGCCAGTTCTAAAGAAACTCCTACATGGTAACCGTCCTCGAAATCCCAATTCGAGGCACACGGATAACGAAGCCGAACTTATTGACATCAAGCATATTCCAACATGGACAAATCCATGGGATAATGAAACCATCGACAAGCAGTATAGAGAGGATAGCCATCAACATGAAAAGATCCTCAAGAAGAAGTCACCTACATATTACGCCCCTGTGCGAACAAAAAACTTCCAAAAATATTTCCCTAGTAATGGCAAACCTAAGAGTTTCTACGTTATCAAGAGTCAAAAAATGATCCCATTTAAAATATTCAAGAGAAAATAAGTTCAAGTGAAACTCCAAAATCATTGCGCATAACGAGAAATTTAATTTAAATCCACTCACAATTGTACTTAAAGTGCTACATAGCATAGACTGACAATGTGTAGTCAGCTGTTTTACTTATGATTACGATCCTAATATGCCGACAATTAGGGTATATATTAATTCTTAATTCAATGCATAATACTAAACTAAACTCATTATGTACGACAATTTTAGATGAAATCTTGCGCAAAAGAACTCTAGATTAATCGATTTTAGTGATTAATTGTAACATTTTTATAAAAAATAATTTGTTAACTTACACGAAAATGCGATTTTTTACTTTTTTACATGAAAATAAATTAATGATATAATAAATCTTTGTTTCCTATGGTTGCGAATTGATATGGAGTAAAAGTAATTGGTAAGTTCATAAGTAAATTTTATAAGATCATTTCGAGCTAAGGCACAATCAGTTACATACTGAAAAGAGAGGAAGAATATAATGAACAAAGGTATAGTAATTGATTAAGTATTTGTAGTAATAGTCTCTTGACAATAAAAATTTAAATATTGATTTTCTGTTAAAATACTCACAATTGATAAAATGGAGGAAGCATACGGGAAAGTGTTACCGTGTTGTATTTTTGTTCCTCAAAAGCAATACATAGAGAAAGCTTTCAAAGTTTTTGCATGTTTTGTACCACTAGAGTTTTTCTTATGTTCCCTATGAATTTTATCTATCGCAAATTTAATAAAAGTTTAAACTGCCATCAAGTTCAGCGTTAAAATATAAATTAAAGAATACTCACATTTATATTTTTGTTAGCATATTTTGAAATTTGTTGTGTTTTTACAAATGTTTAAATTAAATTTAAGTAAATTTCACACTTCATAATAGAGAATAGAGACGAATCAGACTACCAAATAGTTTGATTCGGTGTGATTCTGGAATTCAATTTTAGAATAGAGACAAAAATTTACAAGTTTTATAGACCTCTAGGTTTACATCAAACTACTTGGCCTATAGCTTATATCGAATTCTTAGAGATATCAACTCTAGTCATCATCCTACTCTCATCTCTTTGATGTTTCATATTATATTTCTGTCATTGACTTTATTTCACCCGAGTATTCCTTCTTAACCAAACGTTTTTAGGCAACTTTTTGTTTGAAGAGTTTTTTCTTCTTAATTTACTATATTAAACAAGTGCAACCAAGTGCTAATGAAAATTTGCAATTTGATACAAACTCCAATACTAAACAATAGAGAAAGCTGAGGTTGTTTTAAACACTGATTTTTATGTTTACACTACTTAAACTTATATCTAACATTTCTTCAGTTAATAGCATCCCTATTATCTATGAATACACATAGGTCTCATCCCCTGAAGTCTAATATCTAATATTTAATTAAAAGAAAATCGGAGTGTCACTATAGGGTTATAACTAACAACTAACTAATTAACAACTGGGGTAACTGTACCAAATTTCGGTCAGCTTGCAATTTCGGCCAGCTCGCAATTTCGACCACTTCTTTTGTTCCTCAAATTGCCATGAATTTTTATTTTTTGTATGCTCTAGAGATTTTACAATGCAAAATAGCACAAAAATGTCGACTCGACGAATAATATGATATGAAAAACATTGTGAAAATTCCGGAAGTACAAGGAACTTATGAGAATTACGGTAGCCGAAATATTACCCAAACCTATGTCTATATTTTTATTTATTTTAAAATGTATTAAGCTTGATTTTAGAGAACACAAAGATGATAAAATATGTATCTACAAGATCCCAAGCAACCTTTAAAAGAAGTAACAAAAAGATCAATTTATATTAAAAATGGACATATATAGGTACATGTTTTTTTGACCACAACGGACCTTTTGTTCATGTGACGAACTCCAATAATAATAGCAAAGAATAATTTAATTTTGTAAGAATTGTCTTTAAAACCTTATTTTAAACAATGTAGTCGAGTAAAAGTGGTCATATCAGCACCTGCGTACTTTCTCAGTGTTATTATGGAAAAAAAAAATATTTTTTTTACACAAAGTCGACAAAATTGAACATATATGTCATAGTATGAGCAAAAAATTTATGTTTGGACAAAATAGATATAAATATCCTCTATAAAATGCTAAAGTAAAGTTTAAAATCAGTTGAACAAGAATCGAGATAATTGAATTTATGTAATATGAGAATAGGTTTTTCGACTGTGGCGCACCTAGCGTTGGACCTACGAAGTTCAAATGTTCTCTAGAATGTTGAAAGTTGCACAATGCAATGGCGTTTTTGAGATAAACGAGTTTGATTTTCACGCTATCGCAGCGCCACCTGCGGTAACTTTTCAACTTCCGTCTGAAAGTCGGAGTTATCGTGAAAGGGGTTATCAAGCGGCTTGCTTTTTTGTTGGATGGTATAATATAAGGCTAGAACAAACTAAAACATGATCCCGTTGACCAATTGAGTTTTTGAGTTATTTAACTTAGAAAATTGAAAAAAAAATTCTTTTTAATAAAAGCGCCCCTAGCGATTTTTTAACAAAGCTCCGATGTCAAAAGAGAAGTGGCATCTGTCATAAAAGAAATTTCTTTGGACCTTTAAAGCTCAGGTCAAGGGAGTTATGGGATCTTAAGTTTGGGGTACTGATCGAAAGCTCCGAAAGCTCTGGCCCCAGCTATAACATACTACAATTTGAGGTGTATATATGCCATAACGGCGGAGCTATTGCGAGAAATCAAAAATGGAGGGTCTTCAAAATGGTGGAAGGAGCGGTTGGGGAGTGGGGGGTCAATGCACCAAGTTGCAATTTTCACCCGATATATAACCTGTGCCGAAAACCGCAAGTCGATATCTTTCTTAGTTCGGGAGCTATTAAGCTCCAAAGAGCAGCCGGCCGGGAACGTTACTTAACCACCCATATATTTGTGATCAGGAAGTGGCAAAACATATTTTGGCAAAGTTTGAGCTCGATTGGAGGGCATGAAATTTTGAAAAGATTGTAGTAGGTGAGATTGTTAAGAATCTCACCTAATATTTCATTTCAAAGTTAAGACTTTGGCGCTTGCATGCAACTATGCCAAAATTTGGTACTTACCCTATCCCTTGTTTCCTTCATATAACTTTTCCGTTTTCTAATTATATGTATATCTGTAAGGGGAAATGGGGCACCTTTGAAATTGGGATTTTTCTCCTATGTTTAAATGGAGCCATATTTAGCTTCTCATTCTGTGTGTACATGTTAATTATATCACGATAAAGCTCAATTTTATTTAGAACTAAGTGAAAAATCTCAATTTCAAAGGTACCCTATTTTCCCCTATACTAATTTGTTTTACTGATTTTCTTCTAATTACAAAAATGTCAAATAGCAAATAATCTGCGAAAAAATTACCAATTTAAGTTCAATTGCTGTTCCCGAATGCATGTTGTTTAGACTTGAAAGTGATACCTTGGCGATTTTCTTGGATGGTAAATAAAAAGCCCAATAGAATTTTATCTTTATTATTCTTCATATACTTCCAATACAGTAGTTTACAAATTATAAGAAAATGCAACGGTTAACAAAACCGTAAATTTATTATTTACTTTCATTTTCATCTCTTTTCATCATTTAATTTCTTCTTTTTTTTTAAATATGTATATAAGGAGTTCTATTACTTTTATATTATACTTGCCATCATTAATAGTAATTATTATTTTTTTTCTTTCGTCTCATCGTGCACTTTCACTTTTATTTTCTTCCTTCACTTCATTTTATTTTTTTAAATAACATAATTTAGTAAAATCATTTTACAAATTGTTGCTTACACATTTTTTTTAATTGTCGCATATGGTGTTTTGTTGTTTTTTTTAATGTCCTTTGAATATTTATTTTTCCTAAGTAAAATGTTTTCTCCGAGCCTTAAAAATTTTCACACTTTTAGAAAATAAAGGAAAATCAATTAAGAATAGTTTAACTCAATCATTTTTTTCAGCATACGCTGCATCTTTTCAATTTTCCTTTTTTTTGTAATATATTAATTATTTGTTACCTACATATCCTATTTTTATTTTAATTTATATATGTATATATTTATATATTGTGTAAAAAATTAACATAGATTTCAAGTAGATCTTGTTACTTTTTTTTCTGAATCTTCCCTTTAGTTTCTTCAATTACCTTTTGATTACTATCGACCCCCAAATTTTATCTATTCGATAATATTCAAAAGCAGAGTTGTTGTTTTGTTTATTACTTTTCGTCGCTAAACCTTTCGCTTTTTTTCACCATTTTTTCTATAAATATGCAGTAAGATTTAAAAAAAAAATTAAGCCGCAAAATTAATTAAAATAATTTTTGTGTTTTTTTCCTGACTACAGCACATTTTTCGAATGTAATAATTCTATTTATTCAAATAGAATTCTACAAGTAAACATATTAATATACAAAATTTTGCCTCACGTCAATCATTTAATAAGTGATAGTATTACAATATGTCTTGTGGATAATTTTTTATCAGCAACTCTTTTAGCTTACTTGTGTAAGCATTTTATTGCAACAAAAGTGAATGCTGAGGCAAAGTATTAAACAAATTGGGGGTTGCAAAAAATTACTAACTTGTATTAATTGTTTGACTATAAAAGAAAATATCCCACTTTCTTTTCTCCCAACTCTTTCACCATCAACATTGACAAAAAAAAGGTGTGTATATTGTGTAGTAATAGCATTTAATTGCAGAAAAATCTCTCACATATTCATTTGATCAACTTCCTCTGAATAGTGTGTAGAAAATATTGTCTACTATAAATGCAATAATCTAACACTTTACTCATTTACTAAATTTCAAAAGAAAGTTCAAAGTGTCTTTCTACTAACAGAGGAGTTTTTTTTTTTTAAATCTATAATGCAATAAATTGTTTCTTTATTCTTGAATTTCACGGTGTTTTATGACAAAAATTTCTATTCCAATTTCATTTTATTAACCATTCATTTTATTATTACACATTGATTTTTCTTTTTTTTTTTTCTTTTAATAAAAATTACTCACAAATATAATGACTGTTTTCTCACTTTATTTCAATTCGTATCTCCTAGTTTTTCTTTATTTATTTTTTATTTTTTTATTTTCAATTTTTTCCATTGAAAAGAAGTACTTGTTTGATCGCGCTTTTGTCGTCTAGCTTCTCTGTGGAATATTTCCATTACTCAATCCTCTCATTATCTACTCTTATTACACATTATGTTACTCAATTTGTCACTAATTGAAGGGCAGAAAAAAAATGAAAGAATAAAACATTAGACAAATTTCGTCCTTTTGCGACATCACTATTCGAAATATTTGTGGAAAAGCATTTTTTTTAAACAATTTCTTTTTTTTTCTTCTGTGTAATAATGCGTACAATTTTCAGTTCTGTATCGACAATATTTTCCAGCATGTATCCCCACAATGATTAGAGTTTGAAATTACAGATATATTGAAAGGAAAAGGATGACTCAGTAATGAAGCAAGTTAATTCCATTTCCCAGGACAAAGTTTTTCGCGTAGACAGCACACATCAGCCATTTATCTTTTTTTTTTTGATAGTATTTTCTAAGACAGGACTATTTAATAATAAATTTTTTAAATGAAAATATTAGACAAACCGTATTATGCCTAGCGCACAATAACTTTTATTTGTAAACGTGTTTTCAAAATTTCCTATAAGAGTGAGCAAGATGACTAGATCTAGCTTTCATTCACTCTCACTGAAATCTCAAAAATATGTTTATAAAACAAAAGTTATTGTGAGTTGAGCATTAATTTAGAATAAATGAATTCTATAATACAGTAAGATGCAGTGAACATCCTTCCTGCGGATTTTCTGGAAAATTTTCAGTGTCTTTCCACTATTTGCAGATGAGTTTCTCTTGCATTGATGAATATGATGGGTAAGATTCAGAATATGTGACTGAACCTTCTTTGAATCTGAAACAAAAAAATAACCATGAAATATCTCTATTGTATAAATAATTACCGAAGATGCTTTACGATATATATTTTTTACATTTTAAATTTAAATGTCATTTTTCGAACTCTTTTACTAAATCTAGAAAAAAATGCGAAATAGAATGAAGTTTGTTCTCTTTTGTTTTTGCGTTTTGTGACCCAAACAAAAATCATCGAATAACTTCCATATAATATGAAAAAAAGCAAGTGAACTTATATATATAGTCATTCGGGGAGAGTTGGAACAGTGGGAGAAATGGACCACTTCGCCTCCTGACTACACCCTATGCACGATCTCCACCTCATTTGGTCTATTTGTGCCCTTCAACATTTTAATGAAAACCCCCAAATTACAGCTTTCTACCTTTAAAATTGTACGAGAAAATTGAAATTGAATTTTTTGGATGTCTGAAAAATGGCCAAAAAAATTTTATTTCGCCATAAGAATACGTGTATTTTGGGGTTGAGGAGAGATGGAACTTAATAGTTTTGGCAACATTTCCGGTGTGAATTTTGGTCAATGTTCTTCAAAATCTTTTCAAGTAAATCTTAGAAATTATTAGGTGAGATTCTTAACAATCTCATTAGGTGAGATTCTTAACAATCTCACCTACTATAATCCTAACAAAATTTCATGTCGTCCGATCGACCTCAAATTTGGCCAAAATGTGTTTCAGCACTTCCTGATCACGAATATATATGTGGCTAATTTACGTTCCCGGCCGGCCGGCCGGCCGCTCTTTGGAGCTTAATAGCTCCTAAACTAAAAAAGATATCGACTTGCGGTTTTCGGCAAAGGTTATATATCGGGTGAAAATTGCAACTTGGTGCATTGACCCCCCACCCCCCACCCCTCCTTCCGCCATTTTGAAGACCCCCCTTTTTTTGTTTTCTCAATAGCTCCGCCCCTATGGCATCAAGCGGACTCAAATTTTAGTATGTTATAGCTGGGCCTTAGAGCTTTCCATCAATACCAAACTTAAGGTCCCCTGACCCCCCAGACCCGAGCTATAAGGGTCCAAAAAAAAATTTCTTAAAATGGCCATAACTCCGGTTCTAATTGTCAGAATTTAAAAAGTGAGGGCTTTTTGGAAAGCTCTCGTGAAATGCCACTTCCCCTTCTAACATCGCAAGTTCATAAAACCACCGCTAGGGGCGCTATTATTAAAAAGAAAATTTTTAAATCTTATAAGTTAAATAACTCAAAAATTCCATTGTGCATCGGGCTGAAATTTTAGTATGTTGTAGCCGTTGATTATACCTATCAAACAAAAAAAACCTTAAGTCGATCCATAACCCCTGACCCGAGCTATAAGGGGTCAAAGTTCGAACATTGACCGGCCTCTATCTCCGGTTCTAATTAACATATCGACCTAAATTTTACCTTTTTGGTTTCGTCTCGATGAGCACTTTCAGATGGAAGTTCAAAAAGTCACCACAGGTGGCGCTGTGATAGCGTCAAAATTCATCGAAATTCAAAGTCACTTTTCTCAAAAACGGCATTGTGCAAGTTAATGAAATTTTAGTATGTTGTAGTCCAGTCTAGGACGTTTCCAAAATGGTGCGCATGCGCGCTGTGGTTTCAATAGAACCGGAGATATGAGGGGTCAAAGTTCACGAAATTCAAAAAATCATATCTCCGGTTCTATGTGACCGATTTTGATGAATGAGGGCTTAAACGAAAGATCTCACCAAATGCTACAACATTCTAAAATATTTGAACTTCGTGGGACCAACACCAGGGGCGCCACAGTCGAAAAACCAATTTCAATATCACATAACCTCAATTATCTCGACTGTCGCTGAACCGATTTTGATGATTATTTCGACATAATTGTAGAGCACATTTGTCTCTACATTTCGTCCATACATCATTTTCCACTCAGACTACGCTATCACTCCGATTTTGCCGTTTAAGTGTGAAAAAATTGATTTTTCCCATAATAACGCTTTGAAATCACTCAGATGCCAATTTGACTGCCTCTACTCCACCAAGACACTTAAAATAGGGTTTTAAATGGAAAGTCCCACAAAATACAACAATTCCTTGATATAGTTGAAGTTCAACAAATGACTACTTGGGGAACTCTGGATGAAAAAACAAGTTAAGAAACAAAAAACCTCGCTTATCTTGGCTTCTGAGTAATCGATGAGATCATGTTCTATGGGAAAATTATAGAGAACATTCTGGTCTGCATTTCACCCATATATCACTTTTCTATCAGTTCATCCAAATCCTTGATATTTTGGTTTAAATACAAAATTTGTATAATTTCACGAATTTGATTCAAGATAACTGAATGGCGTCTCCCAACTTCAGCTCTAAATCGAATTTGCATGCACTCCGAGTTAGCTCACGTTAAGAATCTCACCTACATAAGCCGGTTAGGATTATCTGTCCCTTTTCCTTAAATTTCTGGTAAGACTGACTTGATACACTCAGCGAAATTGCCATCGAAGTATATGAGCCACATTTTCCACAAAATAAATCATTCATACTGAAAAAATACAATAAACTCTAATACATTCAATGTTCATGTCTAAAATTACTTCCCTCCTATTCTAAATTAATAAAATAACCTATAAATATTTTGCTAAAATTAGAAGTGTTCCACCTTACCCTCACTTTTTTTTTGAGTGCCTCAAAATGCAACTTTTTTTTTAAATCCTATTTTTCGAAGTCTTTTCTAATATTGATATCTTAAATTTAGAGTCTTCAAATGATAAACCAGTGAGATTTGTCTTCGTCCCACATTCAAAACGTATCCGCAATATTGAATATAAAAAAGGTGTTCCATCTCTCCTCGAATGACTATATAAAAAAAAATTATAGAGCGTAATTCGTTATCGCAATAATTGAGCAATTATTTTACTCCTAAAGAATTATTGATTTCAACTACTAAAAAATAAAATCGATTTAGTAAAATCGGAGCAATGGCCACCTAAGTAGCAACTCAGTGATAAATATATTTCTTTTAATTATTGGACCCAAATAATAAAATAATCGCATTCAATTTTAAAATTAACAATCCTGCTAGTAAGAAATGAGGGGGCCTCAGTGGATAGAGTAGTGGCTCTATGACTGTGAGGTCTCGGGTTCGATAACTAGGCAGTTGCAGATTTTTAGCTGTCGTATTAGTCTCGAATTCGTCCAGTGAATGAATGAAAAAGTAATGCCAATGCATTGTCAATGCACCGTCTAAAAAAGAGAGGTTGATATAGCAAATAAGTTTCGACATGCAAAATTCAGTCGAATACACAAATACACATTCACTGCCCAGATCCACAAACCGCGAGGCTGGTGTACCGTGATATAAAGCGGTACTGTGCGTATCAGAACGCACACAGAACACTGTGATATAGAGTAGATTTACCGTCTTGGGGATTAGGATAGAACAGGAGAAGTGGCCTGGGCAGCAGCGGTTCCGAGAGGAATATAACCGACCCATAGACAAATTTTAATCTTAATCTTAGTGAAAAATGAAGATCTCCGAGTTGAATTTGAATTATAGTAAGGCCATGTAACTCCGACGATTGCAAAACTCGGATGCCGCGACCGATTTAACTCGGATACATCCACTTAAAATATAATTTATATTTTTATTTCTGTAATTAATTACTGAAGTATCATAATATAACTATTCTACTTTAAGAAAAACCAAAAATTATATTTTTATCGGTTTAATAAGTGGGTAAAAGAAATATTTTTTTAAGCTCGGGTCAGCTGGGTTGTGTACTAAAAATTTAATTTCTGAGAAAATTTTGCTGTTGACAGCTCGTCGCTGGAAAAAGTTTAGTGTTTTTTCTATATAATAAAACATTATTTGCAATCAAAATTATCAATAAAAGTTAGTGTAGTTATTGATCTACAAGGTGAGTAAGAGTTTATTGATAATATATTAATAATTCATACAGAAATAAGTGATTTTTGTGAATGTTTACATTTCGATGCATGTCGGATGCGGTGAAAGTCAATGTTTTGGTTCAGAATTTGCATTGTTCAGGACTCTTTTTCTGTTTCAGATGCCAAAGGGAACAAAAGAAAAGACCTATAAGGACAAGCCCTACTCTAAGGAAGGTCTTAGGAATGCCTTGCAGTGTGTACGAGATGGTTCTACCATAGCATATGCATCCAAAACATTTAATGTCCCAAGAACAACACTGCACAACAAATTGACTGGCAGATACCCGGAAGAGTGCCCCAATGGCAGGCCAAACGACGGACGCTTACAAAAGAACAAGAAGAAGAGCTTGTCAAATGGATCCTGGGATGTGCGGATGGCTGGCATCCCATCGGGAAGGAACAAGTTCTGGACAGCGTTAAACTCATCTGTGAGGTCTACAAAATTCCAAACCATTTTACAGCTGGAAGACCCGGAGACGTTTAGTTCAGGAATTTTCTTAAGCGTCATCCAGAGCTCAGCATGCGCAAGCCAAAATCCTTCTCATTGGAAAGAGCTACTGTTACTGCTGAAGATCTCACGGAATGGTTTCAGAATTGTCTTGGATATTTCACAGAACACAACCTTCTGAGCATTTCACCAGACCGTGTTTTTAATTGCAACGAAAGTGCCTTCTTTTTGACACCGGAAGATGGAAATGTCCTGTCCAGGAGAGGTTCACGTGTAGTTCCATCTCTTAAAAATTCAGGACCGAAGCAATGTATCACAGTACTCTTCATGGTGTCAGCTACTGGCGAACTTGCTCCTCCAATGGCTGTTCATAAAACTGACATTACTCCAAAAATTGCCATTCACAACGCAGAAGGATGGAAAATGGGAACGTCACCACAGAGTGGCTGGATGGATGGGCCACTTTTCTATGCTGGTCTTTATTTCCCGAAAATTGTTTTCCAACATTCAGAGGAGTCCATTATCAATAACCAGCACGATCAGGCCACCGACAATAATCCTTCAAATGATCCAGTCATCCCTGGGAACCAACTCTCTGCAACTTCTGAGACTCTCGATCCTCCTGAAACTCAACCGATCTTCGACACACTAAAACAATGCTATTTCTGGCCAGGAGAAATTCCAAAACGTCGTCAGAAGAAGAGGGTCAAAGCCAGCAATGTGAAACACCAGTATATTGTATCTTCCGAGGAAATTATCGCGGAACAGGAGGAAAAATTGAGGCAGGATTTACAAAAAAAGAAAGAAATTGCTGAACGGAAGTTGACCAGAGAGAGGAACAAAAAAATAAGGGCAGAAGAAAAGGAGATAAAACTAAAGGAGAAACACATGGTAAAGGAAAAGGCTCAAATGCCAATTGAAGCTGAAAAGAAAAAACGTGGAAGGAAGTCAGCCAAGAAAACCGAGGAAAAATCAAAGAATTGAGTGCAATCTTAAAATAAATAAAAATATATATAATTAAATAATAAATTAATGAAATGAATTGATGGAATAAAACTCTAAAAAAATGTTTTTGAAATAATATCTTCTCATTTTTATGCATTAAACTTTTCCTTAAAATGAGCATCCGAGTTTGATCGAATTCAACGGAGTTACATAAAAGCGTCGCAGTAACATTCTTGCGCATATATTAATATTATCGTAATTTTATTAATTTTCATCAATATTATTGCTAAAATTCTATTTCTATTATGATTCTAAATTAAACAAAGAATAATTCTATTGATTTGGAATGGCGAAAAAAATATTTCATCAGTCCAAAAACAAGCATTAAAGTCGCACTCTATGAAAAGTATCCGGATTACCTCTCTTTACTATAGAATAACTCGAAAAAATTGTGTGCGATCAGCTTTAAAATTCACTGGTAAAAATAAAAGGATCATTTTGATCCAAATTTGATAATTTTACAAAGGATGAATCAAATTTCAAACTTTAAATGCACATTCATCACAAGAGAACATGTTTTTTTATAAACTTATTACTAACAACATTTTTCGCTTATCAGAGTGAACATCAAAGATGACTTTTAATTGCTTTTATTCATTTATTATTTAGTTAAAACAAGTGATACTTTTCAAATGATCTTTGATAATTTCTATGAAAAATTGTCCTGAATAAAAAAAAACTTTGTTTTCTGTATTTTCTTTGCCTATATTTGTCACATTTTATCTAAAAAATCTTTAGATTATGCAACAAGTTGAAAATTTCAATGTTCGATAATTTCCAAGATGTAAAACAGAGGCTTGGAATTTTTATCATAATAAACGGGACTCTTGGCTACCCCAAAAAATATGGCTATATAATATATATAATATATCAGTTTTTCCATCCTAATGAAAAGTTTGCGTTTGAAGTCATTTTGCGTAAGATTTTTATCAAGAAAAGCCTGTTCTTATAAAATTATCAAAATAATCTCCTGTAAGCACATTAAAAAAAGTCCATATTCCTTGCTGGAATGCCTTAACTTTGAAACCTAAACCCATATTAACCAGACGAACTAGAATGTCACTGGTAACCGAAAAAAAAACACAATTTTTTGTCGGAGGAATTCTTTTTCACGCCAGAGATAATTCATTTATCCTTCAAGTTAAAAATTTGAATATTTTTAAATAGAAATATTGGAGATAGAATATTCATGTTTTGGAATTAGCTTCTTCGCTGAGAGAAATTCGAAAAAGTTAAAATAACATTCCGGAAATGTTAATTTTACCCTGCAGTATTGATCCGAAATCGGTGTAAATATTACCCTTTTTAGGTGTATTACGTGTTAAAGGTATCCTATTCATGTTAATTTTACTCTTAAAGAGGTGTAAAATTAACATTAAAAAATGTTGATGTATTTTTACACCTAAAAAGTGTTAAAATTATGAGGAAAAAATGTTAACTCTTTCGCGTCCCATTTTTATTCAGCAGATGAATTCATGCAAAATTGAGTTTTTCCTAATGCTTTAAGATCAAATATAATAGTTCAGAGAGGAAAAAAAATTTCCATTGCGTGAAAACTCGGAAAAACCCCGGGTCATATATGACCCTGTTGTCCTCAAGGGAAGTGTATTTACCATTTGCAAAATCTATATCACGGGCTTTTTAAGAGTTTTTTTTGCTTGAAGTTACTAATTTGGCCAAAACCATGGCAAACTGGATTGTCTTGATGAACACTATACTCCTGGTGTTCAAGGAATCTTCCTGGTAATCCCTTGAACAGTCACTGTCACAATATTTTGAGTGGTATTTGGCAAAAATAAACTTATCTACATATTTATTCACACACAATACAATTGCACAATATGAGACGCTTGCAGAATACTCTAAAATATTGCAAAATATGTTATAATTCATCAGATATAAGATGAAATGTCCAGGAGCAAGATGTCCCACCTGCATTTCACAAAGAAAAACAATGTCCCAACTACATTTCGCTGCAGGTTTGGGACGAAAACACTGTTACCCTTGGGGACTATAGGGTCATATATGACCCGGAAAATTCTACACGCTTTTCTGGAAAATTGAGAGTCATTTATTATATCAAAATAAGCAATATACAATCTTTGGATATTCTATTTTGTGTTTCTAAAGAACTTTTTGCTGAAAAAAATAAATGAATATAAAAAAATTTGAAAAAGAAAAGTCATTTCACAAAGTTCGAAATTCGTGATTTTTGATCTCAAATATTTTCTTTTCTTGAATATCTGGAGTCTTGAGAAAATTAGCCAAGAATCTTACATCCTTCTATTATGATGTCGTGCACAAACCGATAGATTTCAATTAATGTAAATAGTCAAAAGAAATTGTTTTTTCCCCGGGTCATATATGACCCTAATGACGCGAAAGAGTTAATCGCACCCTCTTTTTTCTCAGTGTTACAGAATAATAAGTAGGTGATTGTACTGAATACGAAAAAATATGTTAAGGCACTCAAACCGCATTTTTTTGTCAATTAATATAAATTCTTTATATTAACTCGTTACGAAATCCATTTATTTATTATACTGTAACACGTGTTCCAGACAGAAGGTTTAGTCCAGTTTTAAGTCAGAAATCCTTAAATAATAACCAATTTTAGTGATTTTACAACTCTAACACCACAGAGAGAGCAGTATGTAATCCCTCGATTTTAACTTATATAGGGTGGAGTCTACACTTACGTGTTATACACACTTATGGGCAACGTAAAAATCGTAAGTTATTAAACAGATTTCGAAAAATAAAAAAATTGTTAATTACATCATAAACTAATAATTTTATAACTTTTCGAAATCTGTTTAACGTAAGAATTTAAAATTTTTGCACGCTGTCCATAATTGTATGACATCCATAAGTGTAGACTCCACTCTATATATTTCGACTCCTTACCCGAAGGGGTTGTATTTTGGTAGAATTTTGGAAATCTGAAGTTTCGAGTTTTTTGGAATCATGCGCTGTGTGTCCGTATGATCCGTACGGCAGTCGCCAGCTCTAGAAGCCAAACGGTTGGACATAGACTAGGGACTTTCGGAAGACCCCTTATAAGTCGGTCATCCCTCATTTCCTCCATCCTCTCAAAAGCATATTTTTTGGGGTTTGTTCGAAAACGCGTCGGGCATTTTTTTTTCATTTTTGGATATGTTTTACACAGGTGGTCATTGCGTCGTTATACGAAAATACAATTGAATAATTCCTAATAAGAGTTTTTCAAGGTCAAAGGTCACAAATGCCCTAGAGAACGTATTGTTCAATCGAATGGTGTTATGTTTGGGCTCGTTAGAAAGGTCTTGGAATTTCTGACTAAAGAGAGAAGGGCAATAAAATATATTTTTAACTCTGAATATAAAAGTGTTTTCACGATAGCAATTCGTATATCAATTGTACAGAAATGAGATATACAAAATCGTCTAGATTGCGAATATGATAGGTACAAATTGGTTAACTATAACTGGACAATAACATATCCAGCTTATATTTTGTATTCATCTAGAAGAATGGGAAATTCGAAAGTCGAAAAAAATTGTTTTCCCACAGTGTCCATTAATATATAGAAGTTAAACATCGCAAAGGATTAAATATCTTTAAAAAAAAAAATAATATTTCAGTAATAAAGCAAAATAATTGTAACGAATTACTTTATGTTAGTCAATATGTATGTATCGACATTTTTGATTGATTCAAAATAGAAGAAAGCGATCATCAGCAAAGTTGTTTTTTTTTATTTTATTAGGTGTCCATCTGAAAGATGATTGCCCCACTTCAACAAAGTTGTGAGGCAGGAATTTTCCTATTAGAATGTATTGATTAGAAATCCGTCAAGTACTTTAGGGAAGAACGTGAAAAAATATCTGTTTTGGACACTTTGCTTCCCCAGGCTTCTTCGTACTTTCTGGACCATTTCGACGAATGATTTTTGCTTTGTCTTGTTAAATTTATCAAAAGAAAAGGCATGTTTTTATACTGCAATTCCGAATTTGTGAACTTTCTCTGATGTTTTTTTTTATACTGCTGGAACTCAACAGAGAAGGCAGTAATATAATTTCTCAATTTTTTCACCCCCCCCCCCCCCAAAATTTCCATTTTCCACCGCCCGGAGACCACTTTTCTTTTCAAGATCAAAGGTTAAAAAAAAAGCTTAAAAAGGCACTGGAGATCGTATTTCTCATCGGAATGGTATCATGTGGTAAGGTCTTGGAATTTCCGATCAAACTGAACCGGTTCCAATAGGTTTTGAACCGTTAATGAACTAATTTTTATTCGAAATCCCATTACATTATTCCTGAGGTTTATTTTATGCATTGTTTGAGTGTTTATAAATCGGTTCGAATGAGTTGTGAAACGCGATAATGATCCGGTTATTAATCGATAAGTAATTTTTGTCCGAAAATCAATTTTATTCCTTCTAAAACGATTTAAAGGGGATCTTTTGAAAGATTTATGAATCGGTTTAAATCGGTTGAGAACCGGTAAACGGTAAATGATGCGAAAAAAAACGTTTGAGGTATAGCATCTAAATCACGAGATCGAACACTACGCAAAGCCTGGGACACTTTTTCACCACATTTTTATGTGAAATAAAATTAATTACAAAAATGCTAAAAAGAAGTGAATATTAGCAATCGAATTTTAAGTTCTATAAGTTCAGTAAAGTGTTCTAATAATAATAATCAAGAACTTCATAATAACAAAAATTGGTATAATTTACTAAAAATTCGTATTTCTTTGTGAAAAGAATAAGCCTTATATTTGTTAATTCAGAATAATTATAAAGAAATAGAATAATTATAAAATAACCGTGTCAATTATTTCTAGAGGTTTCACGAATTACAAATAATTGCAAAACATAGAGGATAAAGACAAAAAAATTATCATTGAAAGCAAAAAAAAATATTTACTTAGCCTTTTTTGGTTTATTTAAATTTATTTAACTTTTAAGACGAAATGATTTTTAATTTTAATTGAATTTCAATTATTAATACGATACGAATTTCATTAATATACGATTTTTTGCCACAAGAAAATTATTATTAAACCAGGCCGACATAGAAAATATTAAAGTGATATAAATAAGTTGAACTAGAAAATTTACAATAAACCAAATTGTTTAACACTTTAAGGACGATTGGGTCGCCGATCACCCAAAAATGAAATTTTTCCTAGTCTTCTAAAGATGCGTTTTGCTCTAAAAAGAAATAAAAAGCGATTTTTTGTAACCCCCGATTTTTGACCCTGTCGTCCTTAAAGGGTTAAAACCGATTATGTAAAGTTTATCTATATTCAAGAAATAAATTCCTAAAATATTTCTAAATAAAAAATTTGTCAAGTTTTCTTTGTATAACGACTTAAAAAAAATTGTTTACAGAAAATATTGATGCATCAGCAATACATACCATCTTACGAAAAAATGAAGGTTATATCTTTCCTGAAATGAAAGAAAAGATGCAATTAGAATATTTGGAACAAGGTCAAACACCTTTGAAGAATGAGATTATATAAGAAGATTTCAATATAATTACGGTTTGTAATGAGGACCGTGGGCTGCATCCAGAAAGAGATCTGTCCTCTGCAAATAGTGGTGAATCATAAGGGAGTGTCATCAACTGTGGGTCTGATTGGTGGTGTCGTTGGTCCGTGTAATGCTGATGTTGCTGGCGCCGCCGGAGGATTTGGTGGAGTTGAGGTTGATGGATTATTGATTGCTTCCCTTGGACGGCGGCATCTGTCCGTTGATGATGGGCAAAAAGTAGGCATGTTCCATGGCGGCGCGTGCAGTCAAACGATCATAGTGGTCATAGCGCAACAGTTTGTCCAGGAAATCAAGCGCCTCTGGTGACACAAGATGCTGATTGTCCGAGTGAACAAAACGCTCCCATCGTTTACGCGAGTGCCGCGAGAGGATATCATTAAATCGAGGATCTAGTTCGATGTTGTACTTATCTAGATAGGCGTACAACTCCTCTGTGCCGAGAACCTTGGCGATGCGCACAAGCTGGTCATAATTGTCGTGGCCGTGGAAGAAGGGCTCTTTCCGGAATATCATTGAGGCCAACATGCAACCCAGAGACCACATATCCAGCGAATAGTCGTACATTTGGTAGTCCACAAGGAGTTCGGGCCCCTTAAAGTAACGACTGGCCACACGAACATTGTACTCCTGCCCCGGATGGTAAAATTCCGCCAAGCCCCAGTCGATCAGGCGGAGCTTCCTGTTTTCATGATCAATCATCACATTGTGGGGCTTCACATCACGGTGCATGATACCCATGCTGTGGCAGTAGTCAAGTGCCTTCAGGAGCTCATACAGATAGAAGCGGATGTCATAGTCCGTGAGGGTCTGGTACAGCTGCTTGAAGTCTGTATTGTTGACGTGCTCAAAGATAAGAGCTGGTGTTCGGGACACAGGATCTTTTACCACTGCCAGTAATGTTATAATATTGGTGCCCCCGCGGAGATTCTCCAATATTTTAATTTCACGTTTAATTTTCTTCTTTTTGACTGGCTTCAATATCTTCACCACGCATTTTTCGTTGTTGGTCACATTATATGCTTCAAATACTTCACTGTATTTACCCCGGCCTAATTTTCTCACTAATTGGTAATCATCCTGATTCGCCCAGTCCACTCCATAGTTCTCATAGTCCCAATATTCACGCGGTTTATGAGAATTCACATCCGCATAGACTCGTGCTGTGCTGGGCAATGTCATTCTTAATTTTGTGGTGCTATATCGGCGATAGACATATGTCTGACGGAGCGCCGATTGGATAAAACACCTCCCGACAGCAATCAGTCTACAATATCACCAATTTTGACCTAATAACTATACTTTTAACACTAGAATTATATGAAATTTTTTCGTATTGAAGGAAGCCAGGTTTTTTTTAAGATGGTGGAGGCGCAGTGCTGCCATAAAATTTCGTGTGACAGCTGAGAAAGAGATATTTTCGAAAACATGGCAAAAATCCATTATCGAATTGTCAAGCTGACGGTCTTCGAAAAATGCGCTTCTACTTCCATCTCTGATCTCAACATAAAAACAAGAACAAATTTGATTTTTTTTATACTGTTATAATTCTAACTGATTTTTATACGGCAAGAAAGGGTGTAAATTCGGGAACTTAGGGAGATTCCTATATTACTCATAAAATCAATAATTTATCTTATGATTGTGTAAAAAGCTTTCACATTATTGTTGGATTTATCTTATGGCTATATAATTTTCTGCAGACGGTTGACGCCGACAGTAGCTTTTCAGAACTTATTGAAATGGAAAATACAGTTGCGACACAAAAAATAGGAACACAAAAGAAATATAAAATTTAAATTTAAAAAATATGTATGTACCAGAGGAGTTAATTTATTTATCAACAAATATAATCCTTTTGCGAGTTACGTTCTTGCGAAAATTTACAGAAAATTTTGTAACAAATAACAATGCCTAGAATATGTAAATAGAACAAGAAATAGAGATATTTTTAATTAAATCTTTTAAAGACGACAAATTGCCTTCTTCAACTTTCATTCTCTTCTATCAATTGTCGAATTTACAAATATAATAATTCGAAGTACAATGTGGCTGTAGAGGAGAACAGCCTACCACCTGATTCTAAATCTGATGTAAATGGATTTTTTTTTATTAAAATTTATGAATATGAAATGTTTTTTGGGTTATCTACAGCACAAAAAAATCAAATAATAAGAATTATTATATATATTATAAAGATTATAAATAAAAAATTTGGTAGGGGAGACCGGGGTAGAATTAGCCACGTATAGTATTAAATAGTGATATCTTATAGTTTGCCTTCTAAGGAATATTGAGGAAACCAAACCACTCTTTATTATAAATACAGGGTGGCTGAAAAAAATGCAACAAACTAAAGCGCTATATTATCCTCATTTTTTGTTCAACTTTTTTGAAATAAAGAAAAAATAGTAGTAAATACATCAAAATTTTAGAATATTATCGGTTTTGTTCAATACGATTTTATTTTGACTTGACTATGGTCTTAAGTCTGTCAAAAAATGCATCGTAGTTTGTACGAATGCGAGCCTTCTGAATGTCCTGCTATTCACAAGGAAGGGCTGTCATTAGCTCATTGATACTTTTTAGTCCTAACATTGACCAAAAAAATGTCTCTTTTAAAAAAGTCAAACGATTTTGCATCCTAGAATTGTGGAGGTCATTATTTTCCCAAAATGAAGTGCGAAACGTTTTTTTAGCCAAATCTTATTCGGAGCGTGATTTCTGACACGTTGTCGTGTCTTGATCGAGCTTCCATTACTTCATACTAAAATTTTTGTTTGTCCACGACTCCAACACTCCTTCCAGGACAATTTAAAGAAACACATTGCCATTCATTTTGACGGTATAGCCTAAAAAGCCTAAAAACCCCAGTGGATAGGGATAATTTGTCTTCAAGGAAGTCCAGACCTTCAAATAAGGTGGTCCTTGACTTCCGGTGGCCATTAGCACGTCTAAATTATCGTATGATCTTTCCTTTAGATAGACACAATTATTTTGTTTGAACATTAATTGCTCAATTAAAAATTTTTCTTATCAGAAAAGATGACATTTCGGAAACTGACCACTAACGTGCAAGCGAATTTACTCTGTCGTCGATCGAGCATAACTTCTTTATGAGGATCGACGATGTCTCTTCATTTTCAGGATTTGTAAGGCTTCATATAGAGGTCCTTTAACAATATTTATTTCATGGTTATTTGCGATCTATGCGTCTCAGAGTTCATTTGATTGCAAATGTGACGCAGATTTTGTTCAATTTGCTTCTTAACTTTAAGAACGATGACTATGGATGAAGCATTTTTTTTAGACCTTCACCAAAGCATTTTAAAATGCTGCTATAGTGTCCCTGTACCGAGTTATGTTTCGAAAAAACGGAAAGTATAATTACATAACGGTTTTGAAGAGCCCTAACAATAACTGCTTCTGCATTTCCTGCAAAATATACCGATATTAAATTGTCACGTTTGAGTTCCATTACGGTTTAAAAAAGTTTTACAAAATATTATCGAAAATGCTTTTCTAGGCTTTTAGCCAATAAAATGAACTACCACTATGCAAGATATGAAACCGCTGTCACCAGTGGTTTGACAGCTATTCGCTCTGAAAGTTGTTGAATTTTTTTTCAACCACCCTGTATACACTTCCCTTCCTATTGATTGAAATCTTTATCAGCTTCATACAAACATTTTTTGTACAAATTATATACGCAATGAAAAATTTCATTTGGTGGCTAATTCTACCCCGGTCTCCCCTACTGTTTTTTTTCCTGCTCGAACTCTCAAAGAGAGCAGTTTACATTCTCTTTTTTTTAACTTGTCACCAACAACTTGTCTTAGAGCTTAAACGATAAAAGATATTAACTTCTGGTCTTCGGTGACCTCAATAAAAAGTGATATCTCTAAACGTTTTCTTTTCTTTTTCTCCTCACCCCACTCCAATACCTCCAAAACCATGTTTTCTTTGTTTTTTTTTCTCGAAAACGGCCCCTACAAATATTATAAATATTATAAATCTTAAATCCACTAGTACCGTAGTGATTATGTTTAGATTTTTTCTAAATACATTTAAAAGTTCTTGATGTTTTCCAAAATTTAAAAATTTCCATTGTCATTTCTAATTACTCCATTTTGATTATATCTATCTTAAAATATGTATTATTTCATCCTTTACATCTCCTGAACATTTTAAGGTCCTAATGAAAATAAGCGACATTTTTTATTTAAATGCATCTCTGGTGAAAGTGAATTTTAAAAACAAACATTTTGAGATTAATTTAAAAGAAAAACCTAAAAAGTGTCCTTTTTATAGAACCTTTTTATACAGTAAACTCTTCGATATCCGGCTGACTGGGGGACAAAATGACATTTAGGTTTTTTGAATGATCAACGGTTTTTCTATTTTGTGCAGTGTGAATTTATTTTCTGTCTGACAAAGAAAAAGAGAATTTTCTTCATGGTGTGCTTATGTTTCATTTTTTATCACAATTATGTATTAAAAACTTCGATACAATGTTAATAATACTTTAATTTACTCTGGACAAACTTCATGTTTAGTGAAAATAATTTTGAATATATCAACCGCCAGTGTTTGGCAGCTGTCACCCGGATATCGAAGTGCTGGATATCGAAGAGTGTACTGTATTCAATATTACGGACACGTTTTTGTCCCGAAATGAAAACGAATCTCACTGATATGTCATTTGAAAACTCTCTTTTGAATATATCAATATTACAAAAGACTCGATGAAGATATACACTTCGAAAAATTAGTTTTAGAAAGTTTCAATTTAGGACACTCAAAAAAAATGAAGAAGAGACGGACCATCCCAGTTTTGGCTCAATATATTTCATTTTATTAATTTATAACAGAAGAAAATAGATTTTAGACAGGAAATCTATTTCATTGAATTTTTGAACATGAAAAAACGCGTTTATTTTAACCATAAAGAAAAGAAGAAGATTATTTTAATTTCTATGTACAGGTATTTTTTCTTACTCTTCTTGTTTGAATTAGTACAAGTAATGAAATTTTATTGTCAAAAAGAAAATTAAGATTTTATGAACCATTTTAATTTTACTGATCAAAAATGTTTCTTGCAACATTTTAACAGTTTTTGAAAACATAAAACATTGTAGTTAGTAAAGGATTTTTTTTTGGAAGTTATAATGTTATGATACTAAATCTACTAAATAGACTAATTACCACTTCTATTTTTTTTTACAATAACAATAAAAATAATGAAGGCCCACCACAAAGAGTAAAGGCTATTTCTCTTTAATGTGAAATTCTCTTCTAGTTGAACCTCTTGGTGAAAACTTATTTTTTACAGTGTGTTAAAGCCAAAATTTGGTCCCAAAAATGCATCTTTTCTGAAAAACCTTATAAAAATGTTCCAAATTCATGATTTTATACGGATTTTCTTAGTTTAACTATACGCTAATAAAAATTACTTTTTTTGAGTTTTTTTCAGACAAGAATTACGAAGTGCAGATTGCTACCCATTATACCGCCATTTTATAATATTTTTTTTTTGTCAAAAAAAAATTATTTAAGTACTATCTATAAAAATAATATCAAAAATTTCGAAAAGTTTAGTTGTTTCCTTCTCCACCAAAATAAATCGCGAAGACCTAAGTTTTGTCCTTCTAATTGACAGCCCCCTCTTAATATTACGTCTAGAGATATCATTGATTGAGTGGGATTTTCATACACTTTATTACTTGATAAGAGTAATTTAACAACTCTAGTTCATTTTTTCGTTTATATGTGTGATAGTTCTGTAATACATCTATTAGTAGATTATAAAGCTAAACATACGATTTTTGAACAAGCAATTTTAATTGAGTGCTAATGCATAGAAAATTTGTGATAATTATGAGAGATTTATTAAATTGCTCAACACAAAAATATTCTAAAAAAAATCAGATTATACAATATTTTGAAGTATTACAGACAAAAAAACATCAATACAGTATAAATTAAATGTTAAATTAAAAAAGTATTCGGCATTTATTTCTTGTAATTTATGTCAAATATTACTGAAAATATTGTTGTAATTGTAAACGCTGAGGAAATTTTCTAAATGACCATGTAGCCTTAATTAGTGAGCAAACAAAAACGAGCTTTCCCACTTGTTTCCACTCTACCACTATTTATTGTATATTAAGTATATTAACAAAATTTTTAACGACTATTAGTCAATTACCAAAATAAATTCACACATTACGAAGAGACCAAGTATGACAGTGTCAGAGCCAAAGAAATGCTCAAATAATCATCCACCGTTTGCAATAATGTGTGAAATGAAGAAAATTCTTCTCGTTTGTACAAAACATATTGACTTATGGTAATGTTATAGTTGACACATTTGTGTTAAAAATTCTCTGATGGCAGTTTCTACAGCAGTTTACCTCACAAGACGATGTTGATACATCGAGCTAGGCACAGCAACAAAATCATATTTCATTTTTTTTTGGGTTCGAGCACTTTTAAGGACAATATTAAATTTTCATTTGTAAGAAAATTTTCCTAGTTTCCTCATGTGTAAAAATATAAAAATTATTAGAAGTGTAAATATTATGTAGAAATGTCACAAATTTAACACCCGGAGAATAAGAAGCTCCAATATGACTCCGCCCCAATATCTCACATTTTGTATTGTTAGAATTACGCGAAGCTATTGGCTGGTGTTTGGTATAAGTAACTCTACCATATTTCTATAATTGTGTGTAAATGTGTATGATGAAAATTTTAAGGATAATTTGAGCTTTTATTATATCAATAAAAAAACTCAAAAGTAGCATTCTCAGAAAAGCATACAAAAAGGTCCATTTTAAGGATTACTCTCTTTCTCAAAGGTTTAAAAGGGGTGTTTATATATATATGTACATATTATTATGCTCGTCGAAAAGGGATAGAAAAGATGTGAAAGAATCACTGATAAATGATTGTCCTGAATTTGAAAAATTACTAAAAGATATCCGTGTTATGGACTCATATATCTCTGGACGCATTAAACCTCATTACGGAAGCTGTCTAATTTCTGAAACATGCAATCTGTTTCACTTCCTTCGTGTGAACATCATTGAGAGGACCGGGTGATGACTCTCACGGATTTCACGGTGAGAATTCCCTATTAATGGAATTATGTGTTGAATTTTGAGACACCCACTCACCATGATTCGCTCAGTTACATGATAAATGCCGTGTTGGTATCCTCTCTAATACGCTATAATAGATATTTTAGTATTATCCTTGAGGTGGTTTGCGCTTGATGGAAATGGAAAAGTGTGCAGCACTCACCTGGTAACAATAGCCCATCACCGAGAGTGAGAGATGAACAGCTGCTGCTCTAAGTGCGAGTTTAAGCGATTTATTTCCATATTTAACCATTTTTCACACAATATAGTCAGCTCATTTATCAGTTAACCCTCAAAGGATTTTATATAAACCCTAGTTAAAGGAGCCTAAATAATGTATACTGCACAAGCATTGTTACATGGGTAGTCACGTCTCCAAGATCCTATAAAAGGACCGTGTTTACCTACAGTTCAAACTTTAAATTTTTGTAAAAATAAAATCTTTCTTTTGCGTGTTCATGTGTATATTATTTAGATTATAAACCTATAATAAAAAAAATAAAGAAAAATATCAAACTTAGTCGTTGATTAATGTCAGTACAATTTTGGAAAAATATATAATAATAGTTTATGCCCAATTCGCGATAACTTTTGTGCGCAATATTTTTCTTTCAAAAGATAAAGCAAAATATTGTTTCAGCTTCTTAAATAAATTACAATAATTAAAAGTAACACAGAAAATTAACATTACATAACATTTACTATTTTGCACTCGTCTTTGGTATAAAATAAAACGATAATAAATAATTTAAATATATTGATTAAAAAACCGCCTATTTCAACTGATATATCAAACTGATTAAATCAAAATACAAGAGAGTTTTGTTAAAATTCCCCACCATACTAAAGTATATAAAATTGCTTTTCTCAAAAAATCCATGAAATTTGGAGGATCTAACTTTTGGAAAATTAAATTTATTTAAATTTAAATCCTTTAAAAATCGGATTTAAAACCTTTGTCAAAAAAAAAATATTTTTAAGAGTAAATTAAATTTAAATTTGCACTAGCTTTTATGTAAATTTTTCCGCTAAAAATTTTCACATTTTCCAGTCCTGTTATGGTATGATTCGAAACCTACAAGAATAAGTTCATCACTAGGAGTCGAAGAAACACTTCTTCGAAAGCAAACCCCTATTGACAGTTTTGTCAAAATATTGAAATTTATTTAAAGTATTCAATAAAATGTAAGTAATATGATGTTTTTTTTCAATTAACTTCGTTTTCTGATAAAAATAGATTTTTAAATTTCGTATTCCAAATGGTACAAAGTCGGAAGTCAATAGGCCCTCTCCTGACACGAGTTCTTAAAGTGGCAATAGGTGTTCTTTTCACCCTGCTCATTATTTTATGCTCCTTCCATCCCGAAAAAGTCATGCGTTTTCTCTAAATAAATTTGTTTGCTAAATGATTTGTGTACTACAAAATATCTGTTTGTATGCCACGATTATAAAGTTAAGGAACCAATGTCTTATTTCTGCCCCTTTTTTCAAATGAGATTTTATGTACTAATAATGAGAGATAGCGACTTGTATTATTCGAAAGAGTCCCTATAAGTCAACCCTGGGATCATTTACATGCCCTTTATTTTTCCCCCACCTCTTCCCTTCTTTGCTAAAAGCATATGCTTTTATTATATCTTCTAAACTGCTTAATTTTTTAAATTTTTGAATGTTTTGGATATAGTCCAGATAAACATTTTGTTCATTCACCTATGACGTAATAGCACACCTGTTAACGGTTTTCTAAAGTCGTGCAAAGTTAGAGTAATAAAAAACGTCATAACAAAAATTACTATTGATTTCTTCTTTTACACACTAAAAATTTAGAACAAAAGTCTATAACGTTAATCGCAATCTAATTTTCAATAATTTATTATTTCTACAGTAGCTCATTGAAATAAAACGTTAAAAATACGACTTTATATCTTTCTTTTATTCCTCAACTTACCGTTGTGTTAAGACTCCAAAATTAATCTTGAACATTCATACATAGATAGGTAGTTCATATAGGTAGTTCATTCATACATAATATATTTGTCAATAACAAAAATCTTCCTACAAACCATTCTTTATTCTTTAACTTTTCCCCAAACGTACGGCTTTTTTCGGAACGGAGGAATATTCAGCTAGAGATGGGAATATTTATTTGTTTAGATGTATTTACAGAATTCGTTAATTTTTTATGCAATATTCCATTGATCGCCACAAATTAAATAGCATGATTGCAATCTTGCTTGAGAGATCATTACGTTTTCTTTTTATAAAAGTCGTTTATGATCTATGTATATTTCGGAATCCATTTCGGAGTCTACCATAATTTTATTTTATTTTTTTTTAAATTAAAAATCCCTAAAATAATTTTGTTCTGACTTCAATAAACTTTATTAATTACGAGAAAATATTTGACAAATCTATTTTAAGTCCTTTTTTTGTACTTACTAACACAGTAAAAAGTCACAGTTAATCTTTGCAATCTGCACTAAATATACTTTTTATATGCAATTAAATTTTTCAGTTATACGATTTTTGTCTTTTGAGAACTGGATACTCGAACTATCAAGACTAAGACTATTTTAGGACAGATTAATGATAAGACTAATTCATTGTCTTAATTTGATTAACTGTTATGGACGATTGGCAATAGACGATTGGATGTAACCCTATAGTACCCTTTTTTGCACAGAAATGTGTGTACATAGTACACAATAGTTACATGTTTATGTACATTTACGATAATCGTATGAAAATAGTCAATTTTTTGTGGCGAAACATCTATGAACAGTAAAATATTTCTTTTTGGGTAATAAAATATTCTATTTTAGTTAGTATAATAAAACTTTTTAGATATTTTCGGATGGTTCATATTTTCTTAATTTTTTCTTTGTCACCAATATTTCACAATTTTCGTGGACTTAAGATTTTAAAATTAATAGTATTACTGAGAATAGTGTTTAGCTGAGATTTCTGTGATTTAAGTATGTTGAAAAACCTTATGCCTTGTAAAAAAAATGTTTTGCTCACAAGATATCAAACAAGATAGCAAAGTAATCTAAATTTGAAAAAAGCTTTAAAATATATTTTACTTTACACAGTACGGAAAACGTGCATTACATTCAGCAAAACACAGGATTTTTAAATGAAAATCTACCGTCTACGACCCTGGAGGACTCATACCTTTTATTCAACAAGAAATTTAAATTATTATACGATAACTTACGAGTATATGTTTCTTTATACTCAAAGTCTGGATATCTGTTTTGCTTTTTGTAGTTATTAATTTATCTTCTTTTTAGATTTAGAATAAATCATTATTAATAAAAATTCTATCATTTTAACTTGATATATAGATATTTTATTTATGGATGAATGCTTTAAAAGTGCAACAATTTACAAAACGTGGTAATTCTTTTATTATTGCGTCCATCGCCGTCTCAGCATGGCTGATCAACTTCCAGAGTAAAACAGTGCAAATATTCCCACATTTATCGTGCAGCCGGTAGTCTGTTTAGTAATAGCGTGACCGGCATAAGTCGCAGTTAATTTCAAATATCATTGCAGAATATCTCATTTTATATATACAATTAGTCAAAAGGTAAGATAATCATTCCATAATGCAAATGTGACGATTTAAAATCCTGTTTACGTTACCACGATTTTTTCTGGCATTACAAGTGTTTAAAAATTATATCCAGTGAGCTTTATCTTATTACGGAGCATGACTGAACTGATAACCCTATCGCTGTATTATATAAAAAAAATGCTTAGAAATTTTGCTTGTGAGGAAGCTTGGTTTCCTATATTAGATGTTTATGCAAACCACATTATTTTATTAATAAAGTGTGATTCTAAAAATTTAAATTAATGGGCTGAAAAAAAAACATAATTATTGAATCTTTTAATCAACCAAGGGAAGATCAAATTTCAAAATTCATGCAAAACCCGGAGATTCTCTATAAGAACTATATGAAAAAAATATTTATTCAATTTGGAAGGCAATTATAAATGTCTACACTTTATATTTCGCATCATTGGGATGGCTGAATATGCTAGAAGGAGACATGTGATGTACATTCGCGATGATCTCATGTTGAGCAAAAGAGCACAGTTGGAAAAAGATGAAATATTCTGGGGGAGGTGTGAAAAATGGGCGGAACTTTGATTATATTTCTCGCCTCTCGGAGAGATTTCCAGGTGTTCAAAGATTCACCATCTCAGAAAGATTATTTCAAGTGACTCGATAGCACACGCACTCTATCTTAGTGTGTGGTTAGATAATGCAAACGAAGAATACTTTGTAACCAGTGAATTAATATAAATTTCTATAGGTACAATGAGTCTGTGTCGAAGTCCAGTAAACAGTTGTGATTCAAGTGAATCATGTGATAATTTTGCATCTAAAACTTTAAACAATTTTCCACAAGTTCATCCATGTGCATTACACCAAAGATCAATAGAAAAAAAGACTCACTATGCGTCACAAATTATGAGTGGAAATAAATTTACAGATATGGGTATAAATGAAAAGAAAAACTCATTTACTATTGATAACATATTGGGACTTGAAGGAAATCGGGATAATTTTGAATGTGATAATGATAATCGGTCTCAGATAAATGAATCAACAGAAGTACAGCCGTCGGTTAAAGATGACAACAGTAAGTGTGAAATCTTGCCAAGTACTTCTGATAATGAATTCGTTTAAGCATAAGATATTTGATACTTATAGTGAAAACAATCAATTCGCCTGAAATCTCACCTACATCTTATTCGTCAAGTATTTTGGATTTACTGGGAACTCAGGCGTCTCGTCTTATTGAAAAATCCGGAATTCAGTCTCACTTCCCCAATCACATAATGTATCATCCTACAGGAGTTTCTCTAAATACACAGAACGAATCATCACATTCATCGAATTTCATCTATTCAAATTGGATTGGTTTACATTCGAAAAATACGTCTATTCAAAATAATTATCTTTTAGGATTGCAAGGTAAAATATTTCAATAAACTAGATATATTCTTAAGTTGACTATTCAATAAAAAGTAATATATCACTAGTTTAAAGTGACATATTGCATATTTTATTGTTTTTTTTCGCGAGCTCATGAGTATCCAAATGACTTTGGATTCTTTCAATTTTCTTTTTAAAAAATTTACGATTTTACTATTATTTCCAGGACCATTATTTTCTTCTGATTCATAAAAAACATATTTCAAGTCATTTTCCAAAATAGACTTGGTTTTTAGAATATGCAAAAAAACCGACGTAGTATAAAAACAATGTGAGACTAAAGTAGTTTGCCACTCTTCACGTCGTATGTTGAATTTTAATAAGAACATATGGATTAAAATTTTTTATTAGAATCAAAATACTTTGCAAACACTCACTATCAATAAATTTTGATAAAATTTGATATATGTCCTGTAAAGAATATATGGTCCTAAGAAAATAAGATTCTGAAAATAGCCCTAAATCATTTTTTTCCATATTCCTAACATCGAATTTAGGTGAAGAATATCTGTGCTAAAATTTTGAAGTATTGGATTTTTACTCATGAAAGATAACTAATTTTTAAATAAATAATCTCTTAAATTTTCCTTACATTCTCCTCATAATCAACAATTAAGGTGTTAAGTGGGTTTCGATGCCTTGCAAAAAACGTGTTTCAATTTTTCTCAGATAATAAATAAACAAATTTATATATATTATATGAGTATATAAAATATATAATTTAAAATTTTAAGCATAAAAATATATAGCAGTTGAACAATATTTTCTTAAATTCTCTTTTAAGAATCTTGAAATTTTAACCGTTGGGATCTGATTTTCGGAAACCCTGTAAAAAAATTAATTTTGCTGTAGTTATGATAACTCAAAGTACCGTAGATGCGGGTGATTTTGACCGCGTCCTATTCGTAAGCTTTTCTTTAATTTACCGATCAGACATGGTAGATCTGATCGGTAAAGCCCATCCTTAAGCTCTAGAAGTAAAGAAATGCTTAGGTACAGGAGGGGGTAGTCAAAGTCACCCGCACTTGCGGTATATTCATTTGAAGTCAAAAAAAGTAACAAAGCGTCCCAGGCTTTACGAATTGCTCGTACTAGTAATTTAAATGCTATACTTCAAAAGTACTTTCGCATCATTTACCGATATTATTAAATATTTTTATTGTTTCAATTCATAAGGAAAAGAGTAGTGTTCACATGTTCAAGGATGCCGCAGAATTTTCTCACTGTACTAGTTCTTCTTAAGTTTGCCGGTTCACAACCGATTTTAACCTATTTAGAAATCAGTCAAAACATCGTCCAAATAAGCTTAGAAGTAATATAATAGAATTTTGAATAAAAATTATTTATTATGTGTCAGTTCATTCCGGATTCAAACGAATGGAATTGGTTCAGTTTTATTAGAAATTCCAAGACCTTTCCAACGAATCCAAACATTAACCCCTTCGGTTGAGAAATCTGCCCTCTAGAGCTCTTCAAACTTTTGATCATGAAAAACCGCTATTAGAAATTATCCAACGGCATTAGGTGAGATTTTTAACAATCTCACCTACTATTTTCGTATATTTGACGAAATGCCCGTCTAAGTAACCTCTAAAACATATCCAAAAACATAGTTATGGGGGGAGGGGGGTGGGGAAAGGAAGGGGCGGATATATATATATATATATATATATATATATATATATATATATATATATATATATATATATATATTGCAAATGCAAAACCAACGAGATTTCTTAAATAAACAAATTTATGACAAAATTTGAAAAGTATTAGAGATATATTTTTCTGCATCTAGCCAATATACCCTATAAGTTAAATAATTCAAACTTGTGATTAATTTATTTAAATGATTTTGTCAAAAAATTAAAATATACTTGTTCTTTCATGAGTTTATTAAATTTTGTGTACTTATATTCCATATTAGATCCAAATTAGTGTATGAATCAAAATATAAAACGAGAGTTCACAAAAACCAAAAAGAAAAAATACAGAAAAATACTGTTTAATCAATATGTAATTATAAATTTGAATAGTGAATTTTAAAATTTACGGAAAAATTTCTTGAATATTTTATCATTTTTCTGTAATTACTTGTACAGTAAACATGTATAAAGTAAAGAAAACTACACATTATTGTTGATTGTGAATTGACAATTCTCAGATTCTAAATAAACCATCTGAGAAGGAGCAGAAATGGAAAAGATTTTTCTGAAATGGTGCTAATTGAGTTGTACTGCAATAATTTAGTACAAATATTTGATGAGTGTCATCCTGAATGGTATTTAATATTGCTTCATAAATTGTAACAAAAAAAAATGTAAATATTTAAAAAGTGGTCTGAAAAATATCACACAACACAAAATATTTGATTAACACATGTTTTCTCTCTGCTATATAAATATAATATGAAATTAAATATTTTCTATAAATCAGTTTTTTACCAATAAGAAAAGTATCTAAAGGACAACTTACTTGGAGAAGAATTTTTGCCGATTATTCCATTAAGACATTCAATGTTCTACAAATACTGAAGAGAGCATGTTCATATTTTGGAATTAGCTTCTAACAGAGTATTAGACGATTTAATTGTGAAAAGAAAAAAATCTATCATTGGGGGTGAAGGGAAGATGCTTTCAAACACACATCTTAATAATCACTAAATTTATATTCTTTACCATCACAAGCACCATTTATTTATAAAAAAAAAGTTTCCCAAAAGTTAAATCAGAAAAGATATTGAAGAAAATTATCAAATCAACGAGATGTCAAATTTTCCATACGCAACTTTGTGTAAAAACCTTGTAGGATTTTTCGCGTAGAGTTAAAAAAAATCAACAAATGTATTTCTACTTCAATCTGGTAATATTTCCTATGTTATTGGAAATCTTAAAATGCTTTCTAACAGCAATTCGGACATCAATCGATGCAGAAATAAATTATTCAAAATTGCGTAATTTCAGTATGATGTAGGTGTATTATACGATTGATGTGTTTGGGTTAAATCTTTAAGGACCACGAACGAGTCTACTTGTCCGGCTTATAAATCAAAAGTGTATTTGCATTTTCCTATTAAAATAATAACCTATTCTTGCTATGAGCAACACATATAATAATCTGATTATTTGAAATACTAATGTTAAAAATATCAATATGCTTTCGTTTACTATTCCTTATCATACCATAATTTATTCAATAACAGGGGAAGGTGGTGCTACACCGAAAACGCTATTTTTGCATATTTCTAAAAGCAGCTGAGCTTTAACGTATTGCTATTTAGATAAACAAAACATTGTGTATCTAAATTAAATTATGTCTTCAACCTTAATGCTGAAAATTAATTTATTTATTTTTTATTAAATTAGGTAGTCCAAAGACGTCCGGAAAACGATCTCGGAAGCCAGGTGTCGATCGAAAACCGCGACAAGCTTACAGTGCCAAACAATTAGAGAGATTGGAAAATGAATTCAAACAGGATAAATATCTAAGTGTCAGCAAGAGAATGGAATTATCCAAATGTTTGAACCTCACAGAAGTGCAGATAAAAACATGGTTTCAGAACAGGAGGACAAAATGGAAAAAACAGCTCACGTCACGTCTAAAAATTGCTCAAAGACAAGGATTATATACCGGACATTATTTAACTGGTTCTGGTTTCAATGCATCTTCCCAATATCCTATATTTGCTCCATACTACAACAATCATTTTGTATTGAGTTCAGCTGTTCCAGCATCCATAGATACCAAAAACGAAGGAATAGAGGACTTAGTTGTATCACCATTAGATGTTATAAGTAAGACAATTAGTGCTGTGTAATAACAGAAATATAGCATTTTTATGTATATTTAAATATATTCTAATTTTTGCAATACTAAGTATTAATTATACCTTAGAATAAGCAATATTATCAATATCTCGTCATTCAAAAGTATACAAGTAAGTGATTAATCATTTATGAGTAATACCTAATGATTAAGGCAATGAAGAGAATATTTCTATTGTTACTACAAAATTTCTTAAAATTACCGATATCCAGAGTCTTTATTAGTTCTCCAAAGTATTATAAATTCGGTTTCTATTAATGACAACTTATATGTATATAGTAACACTTTTATAAATATAGTCGTATAGCAAATGGAGTTTTAATACAGGAAGTAGTACTTATTGTAAAATTGTAATATATGTATACTCTATACCGGATTATAAAAGTTTTCAACTGTAAGGATTTTAATTTTTACTCTAATACAAAATTATATAAAGCTCGAGATATGTCTATATTTTGTCATACGTCCAATTACAAGACATTCTTTTGTTCTTGATATTTTTTCTCTTTTTTTTAATTTTTGAAACATACACTCACTATTGCTTTTTATTCTAAGGCCTGAGATCCTGTATTTGGCAATAAATAGCAGAGAAGACCACTAACTGCACCGAAAAAAATATAAATATTTTAGATTTCAATTATGAAAAAAAAACATTAAGCATATAAAACATACCAAAAAGCATTGATGAAAAAAGAACAATTGGAACAACGCAATTCAGATCAATCAGGAAACCAAAAAGTAGATTTCCCAACAAAGCACCACCTCGACCAAATGTTAACGATAAGGCAGCAGCCATAACTCTGAATAAAATAATATAAAATATTTATTTTATGGAAATTACTTATCAACAGTTATTCTAAATTTACCTCAAATTTGTAGGAAACAAATCTACCATAACGGTGTAGACCAAACTTATCCCGAGTGAAGTCAATGCTTCAAATATGCAAGATAAGATGAGATTCTGGGTTGAATCAATTACAAAATAGAGACCAATAGTCACAGCTCCGGCCACAACGAGGCTGAAAACTATTTAGATAAATTGAGCGTAAAAAAGACAACAAAACAGGTGATTATTGGATATTAAATGCATGGACAGTCACTATTTACCTAAAAAGAAACGAGCCCCAAGTTTGTGAACGCAAAGTGGTAGCCATAAACTAGTTGGAATACATGCTAAACCAATTACGATTGTGTGAATATAGACGCTATCTTCTATAGGAGATCCACAGAAGTCATCAACAAAAGTTCTGCAGTAACAAAAATTTAAATTTTACCAATTATACCATATTATACATATGACTACCATTTTTTCATAAATACCCATTAACATTTCCTAGAACAATGGACGAAACATCACAAACAGAGGCTGATTGATCAGGATGTGCTTGTTCATACTCCTCAAATCGGTAGAATAACTCGGGAAACCAAATCATAAGAGTATAGTAACTAAAATATCAACAGAAATAATGTCAATCCCTAATAAAACAATTTAACAAATATGATATCACATTGTACCTGGATGTGATTCCAAATTGAATAATACACGTCAAAGCTGTATGTTTAAGATGAGGAGGTTTACATAAAGCTTTTGTCTGCTCCCATATTTCTGTCCAGAGTAATTTAAATTCTTTTGGTTTTCTCATACTCAATTCTCGGATAGATTTGTTGGTCTTTTGACTTATCCCACTGCTCTTTTCTTTCTCCTTGAGTGTCTTTACAGGATAATCATTGCGATCATTTCCAGTGTTTGCCACATAAATATCTTTAAGGACTTCCAATGCTAAATCCGTTTCGCCACATTCAATAAGAAATTTTGGGCTTTCTGGAAAGAAGCACAACCAGAAACCAAGAAGAAGACTTGGAAGTGCACATATTGCCACGAATAAATTCCAACTATTAAATAAGAAGGCGTTTCGGTCGATTTTTATATTCAACGGAATTATCATCCATGCAATTCCTGGTAGAATTATTATACCAACAGTCCAGAACATCTCCATCCAACACAGAATCTTTTCTCGGTACTTTGTTGGTTGAAATTCACCCAAATACGGAAAACAGATTCCCATTGCTCCTGTAATTCTGAAGATATACAAAACACCTATTAAATATTTAATGAAAGTTTTGAACGCAGGGAGTATGTAAAAGAAACTTGTGATACACGGTAAACGTAAAGAATTCCGTGAAATATAAATAGCATTAAATTACTAACTCAATTGAAAATATTGAATTCTTTCTTTACCTTTTCAAACTATTTTCAAGGAACTCTCTAAGTCAGACAAACCACTTACTTCAACATTATATTTAAAAAGAAATAATTCATATTAAGGCATTCTTCACTCAAAATAAAGGTTTTAAATAATATCAAAATTTTAGTAAGTTAAAATAAATAGAAATATAGTAAATATATGATAAAGCGCTAAAATAGATGTCTTCTTAAGAAAATAATATACGTAATTAATTTAAAATAATTGTCCAAATGACCAAAGATTTTATATTTTACTATACAAATTCTCGCATACTATAAAAAGAGTCTGGATTTTGGTAGATTTTTTCTTATATGAAATAATTTTAAAAATAAAGTTACTTTACTTTGTTAAGTATCTAAATAAATCATCTAAATGGATCGAAAGGCCAAACGGTTAAAGTTAGAGACCTTCAGAAGACACCCAAATATTTAAAAAAAAAAAAACATTTACACATGTAATTACAAATGTGTATAATTAAATACGTATTATTTATGCACCAGAGTATAAGTAACGAAACCTAATTAAGGATATTTTTTTTAAAGAAACCAGGCTTACCCGAATCCGTTGAAGAATCGGCAAAACATGAAGAGCCAAAAGTATTGTGCCACAGACGACGTCAAACCACAAACTCCATCCAGCAGAAGGGATGCAATAAGGACAATTTTCCTACCTTTGGTATCAGCTAAACACCCCCAAAAATAGGAACCGATCACCATGCCCAGCATTGGTGACGCCGTGAGCCAACCTTTGTCCTCCGATGTCATCTGAAAATCACACGTGGCAGACGGCAGCACAAAAGACAAGATTGTGATGCCTATTGCTGTGTTCATGTAGATTAGTCCACAGACTGTCAAGAGTAGATAGTGAAATTTTCCAAATCCTGTATTCAAAAGGGCATTTTCGTAGTCAGCAGCAGTGCTGTCCATAAAATCGAGCCCTAAGAAAATAATAATGGCAGTGATAAAAAAGCATAAGGTCTGTATATTTTGAAGATGTTATACCCATTTTATAGCGTGGTTGGGCAATTGTTACTACTTCTTCCTCTTCTTCGTCGTGATCAAGAAATGCAAGGCAATCAATGTCCGAAGTATCAGATTCTTGGACATCAACTAGATTTATTGAGTCCAATTCAAAAGTATCACGGCGTATTAATAGTGGATCCAGTATAGTGCCTTTCTTCCTTACGTCAGAGATGATGCTAAAATTTTTAAATGTCTAAAATACTATATTTTACCACTAATTAAAATAAATTTTCTATTTAAAGAAATATTTTTGTTTTTCATAAATATTCTTTTATGCTTTAAAACAATTTTCATAAAATTCTCAACAACTGATTAGTTAAAAAAAATCACTCATCACCAAAGAAGGAATATTTACAGATTTTAATTGACCCGTAGAAATGTAAATAAACCCATACATACTCTTTCGCCAAAAAAACAATGACGTTGAGCTGCTTAAAAAAGATTTAAATTAGTGGCTCAATCCCAAAAGTGTTGATCTTCTGCCCCTTTCACTACCACCACAGTAACTAGGAATTTTCCAACTAGCTCACAATATTCCTTGTTCTTGGTCATCTCACACAAAATCAACTAATGTACACTGAATTTCATATCTCCGAAAACACTGCCCAAATATCCATATTCAATGCATTAATACATTATTTAGATTTCGGGGAGACAAATCAATAAATTTTCGTGTGTTTCTCTTGTTCAAGGTGATATGACTTTTTCCTTCTTCACCACACTTCTTTTTTCCATACGATAATATCTATTGCAACGGAAATTTTTAAATTTAGCACCACATGCCTTTCCTTATGAATTATTATGTATTAACAACCGTAAACCAAAAATTTTCTCTTCCTCAAAAGTATACTTAAGAGTCTTTTTTTAAAAGCTTAAGAGCACTATGAGAGTATGTCTTTATTGAACAAATGACATTATCTAACTAAACCATACATAAGAGAATAAATAAAATTAAAATTAGAATATCTCAGTAGAACTATAGGATTGTTCCTACCACAGGGACATCGATATTGAATATAATGCGACAGTACACATGTCTAAGAAAAGCGCATTCTTTTATTAGTATACGAATTATAATCTTCTATGTGATATATAAATTTGAGGTGTTAAAGACATTCAGCCTCCCCACTAACTTTTTCCCTACAAACCAGATTTCAATGATCTATTATAGTGTGAGTAATTTAATTAAAAAAGAAGAAAATATGGCACTGCTCATGACCAATCTTCATTTACTAATTTGCTATTTGCCACTGAATCTAGCATTGGGTTAATCATTATGATAAAGACTGTTGACTGCAGTGGAGTTCATGTGTATTTAGTCTGAAGTTTGAACCTTTAAAATTTTCGAACATTAAACTCTTCTCTCTCTCCTAAACACGGACACGTTCTATATGGAACCCAGAAAGTTCATTGTCGCATCAATGACCATCGTAGTGTCGTCTGGGAATAAATAGAAGAAAGTGTACGGAATAAGTGCTGAAATTACTCTCTGATGGTAATTATACTCTTTGTACCACCTTGATCTAAATACCTAAATAATATTTTAACGTGATCTTGATCTTGGCAAAGAATTGCCGGGGCATGTCGCACTTGTATGCAATGCACTACATAGTAATTTTAACTGACCAACAATTATATTAGTTCAACCAAATGCAATATTAATTTCGAAGTATCTTGCGAAAAAAAGTGTGATTTATCAGATGTTCTCAAAAACTGAGAGTGATGAGACACGTGCTGAAATACTTTGACTCAAAGCGCCAATATCCGGGCATTCCTTTTGCTTTCGATGGATGCCTGTGTGAGACTGCAAATGTGTGCCAATTTTATGGTAGTTCCTAGTTTGTGGTGTTGCCAATAATATAAGTCTGTGTTTGTGAAATTCAATTCATCAATTTGTTGTAAGAATGATAAAGAATAAATAATAGTAAAATATAACACGAGACATTGCTGAAAAACTAAACTAACCAGGCTGTATCTGTTTCGCCTCTGTCTCTTGTTGACATCTCCTATTAAAAGCAACTATTATATCTTATAGGTATATGTATGTTTAATATGGTTTATATCTAACCTGCGAAGGAGTTTTCCATCACTTTGTTCTGGAAATTGATCATAAACGCCAAGACGTCGATGGACGCATATTGGGTGGGCGTTACCTCGTGATGAAAAAAAATAATACAATACTATAGGGGAAAGTGGGGCACCTTTGAAATGGGATACCCTGAAATTGGGTTTTTTCTCCTATTTTCAAAAGCAATTGAGATTATCATTATATAACTTAGCTTGACAATTATTTTTTGAAGACTTTAATAATATTGCAAAGTTCAATTCCATTTAAAAATAGGATAAAAAATCAAATTCCAAAGGCACCCTTATTTTAAAAGGTGCCCTAGTGTCCCCTAATAATGCTTAATTTCTTAAATCGTGTATTATTATTAATAAATTAATTAATTGTAATATATTTCCTTTTCTCATCCATTCAATTTGAATAAAACAACCCATTTTTCCTTTGAATTTATTTTCGAACGCTTACCGACTTTAAACAATCAAGGGGTAAATTAATTCATTGGCAGCATTTCCAAAAAAAAAAAAAACTTTAAAACCCTTCAAATGAATTTCTGACTATGATGTTTGATTGTCAAATGCATATTAGATATAATTTAGACTTGAAACTGTTAGAAAACATCTAACAAACTAGGTCTAAACATTTTTTTTTAATTTGACTTTGGAAAAGGAGATATAGAAGTATGTTTTAAGCAAACAGAGCTTTTTAAGTGACTTAGGAGAGAGTAGGAAATATGAAAATTAACATTTTTCCCAATGCTGTTTTATAAAAGAAAGAATCTCGAAATGGTCAAAGTCAATAGCTCTTACCGTTTGACTTCTAGTTCTTGAACAGGCATACAGATTAACAGATAAGCGAAGGAACATTTACTCCGGAAAATTCGGAATTCTAAAATTCGAAGAAATTATGATCATTATAGAGGAGCGTTAAATAATACAATATGAAATAATAACTGAAACAATACTGCACCAACACCACATCTCATAGATAAGCTGAATCCTTTCCGAAGAGGAATTTCTAGAAATACATTATTTTTCCTTACGCCAGAGATGGGTTGTCAATCGCAAGTTCTCTAAAATTAAGTGCCGTAAAGTTCACAGGGTGGAATTCGAAAACTTTGCTAGAATATTTCAGCTGTAACTTAAAGGGGATACGGAACCTAAAAGAAGTTATATAATTTCAATATGTATCTTTCATAAAGGATTAGTGTTTTTTGTTGAATTTTGAGCATTAAAAAGAAATTGGAAAAAAATTTATAACATTATTGTGAAATTTAAATTACATGTCTCACAAACCACTAAATATATAATATATTAGATGAGCACATATATTCTGTCAGTAGAAGAGGTTGAAAGTTTGGAGCGGTATATCTCAGCTCCTGATGAACATATTTGGATGAGTGAACTATTGTTGGAAAGCTTGGTTCATTAGCTTTTAGAATCTGGTATACTTAATCTACTATGGATAAACCATGGTCATCCAGAACCATTGAAGTGTTAAACGCAAGGAAAAAACTTACAGAAATCCTAAAAGAGTGGTTTCTGGAGGGGAAGGATAGACGTGGGGATGAAATTGATGTGATATTTGGATTCCTTGGATCAACTTATGGGGGAGTACTTAGAACATTCCAAGTCGATATCATCATTAGTTTGTCCAGAAAATAAGATAGAAGGATTTCTGTCATTTTTTTCTATGCGTGTAAAATGTTAAAATTCTTGCAAAAGTCGATGAATAAAAAAAAGTAAGATGTCCAAAAAAAAAAGTTTCTTCCACAAATTGTACCTTTTGAGTTCCTCTAACAGTCCTTGTGCGATAAAAGTGGGTCAATCCTGGTCCCAGTAGTAGATGGCCAAAAAAAAATGTTGCAAAATGTGTCTTCTTCGACATAAATGGTTCTGGATGACCATAGTTTATCTATAGCAGATTAAGTATACCAGATTCTAAAAGCTAATGAACCAAGCTTTTCAACAATAGTTCACTCATCCAATTATATTCATCAGGAGCTGAGATATACCACTCCAAACTTTCAACCTCTTCTACTGACAGAATATATGTGCTTATCTAATTTTTTTTTTCAGGGCAATTAATCGGTTATAAAATTATTATCCTTACGGTAAGAGAGAAGAAAAGCATGAGAACTCACTGAGTTTTCTAAAGAATCAACAGGTATCATGAATGATTAATTGGTTTCTCCAAAAAAAAAAGTAAAGTAAACGATTAATTCACAATATTAGTCCAAAGCATCTTATTCCTTCTGTCATTATACTTTCTTGTGGGAACTCATAACGCAAAAAACTGCTTATTTTTCAGGAAATGAGGAAAGGGACTTAAACGTGGTGTATATTGTAGTCAAGCTTCTCTTTAATTGGATGGAGAATAAAATGCTGTCGACTGATGAATCTCCCCCGCAATAATAATGACATGTCGTACGACAAGCTCAAACAATATATATATATATATATATATAAGGATTACGAATGTTGCTCGTGGTCACGGACTTGTCAACATAAGAACATAAAAATCAAGTATGTGCATCGATAGCACAAGCGATAGATACAAAAATATCCTTTGTGAATACCTAGAATGTTTATATATACATATATAAATTTCTTTAATGGTTTGAAATACTTATTGGGATAAATTTTCCACTACTTTGAATGTACACTCACTTTCACTTGATTCTATGAAGAGTCATTCTTCTAAACAAGGCAATATCCTCACAATGTTTTTACTTACACTTTTCTTAATACTTCTTATTACTTCTAATTAACAAACAGTCCTTTAGCTATTTCCTAAAGATACTTATAGGAGAATTTCATTCGTGAAATTAATCTTAAAAGTCTTACACTACAAAGGCACGATGTGGAATTATTATTGAAATTGTCAGTCATACTTTAGCAACCTAACTGTTCCTTACCACCACAGCGGCTGATCCTCAAAAACTTGATTATACTGCTAATGCTAAGCAATGAAATGATTTTCCGTAGTAACTCCGTCACTGGTGATATTCAAATTTGCGCACACTCTCTACGATACGAGCATTTTAGTGAAGTCGCCCAGCAATCGGCAAAACTCAGGGACTGTGTCTTAGCATAAGTTAGTCTTCAAATTTCAATCTGTTTGGATCGTTTATCTTAGAGCTCTCGCACACGAAAGAGATATTATTAAAGAAAGTTCGTAATGTTCATTAAAGCAAACTAAATTCTTATTCAGATAAAATTAAATTATTTAACTGTATACAAAGTTGTTCAATTTCATAAGGTTTATTCAGTCAATCCAGTCAAACTCTTAATTAGATTATTTTAATACTCTGCGATAATACTTCACATACTTCGCATGTCCATTCTCTAATTCCATGACCTTACAACAAATTCTTTAAATTGTGTGATAATCATTTTTGAATAAAATAAATAACTAAAATATAGGTTTCCATAAATTTCTGTGAGTATTTAAAGAAAGTTATGGAGAAGTTACAATCATACCAAGGTTATTTGGGAAGGTTTCATGAGTGGCGTGATGAAGTTAAAGACAATTACAGAAATTGGCGTGAGGGGAATACAGTGAGATGCTGGGAGGATGCAAAAAGTGTCTTAAAAAATTTATCATCATCCATCTATGGTGATGAAGATTCCAGTCACAATGATTTCTCCCACATATACAGGTAATATTTGACAAAAGTATAATTATTTCTAAGAGAATTTTAGACAATTTGACAAATTGTTATTCCCTATGAGAATTACCCGCATAATTATTGTCCATTTTCAGTCTTTAGCATTTTATGTGATTGTTAGAACGCTTGTCACTTTACATTCTATTTTATTTGGTGAGACTCAGCATGAGGTCTAGTAATCTCTTTTTATTGTCAACATTTTCATTTACCCAGGAATGAGACGATAAGGAATAATATACAGTATTTGCAGACGAGATTGTGTCATTGAGTATAGTGTAAATGATAGAAATATTCATTACTGGCTCGTCCTAAACTTATAGTAACACCATAAAAAGGGATGGTGTAGTTAAATAGATTTTGCAACCTCGAGCTCGTATAAGTTAAATTCTATTGGTTCAAAGATTTAATTTCGCAAAATGATTTTCTCATCCAAATATAGGTAATACTAAATGAATGATTAACTTTAATCATTCAATAAATAATGAAAATAAATTAAAACATTTTTTTTTTGTATAAAAGGAGGAATATATGAAAATTAAATATTATTTTAACAATTTCTCTGGTGGTCCATTGGATTTTCTAAGGTTAGATGTAACACATTTCATTGATTTTGCTTAACGGTTTCATTTTTATTGTTGATTTTGGTTTAGTGGAAAGCGTCTCGTCCTTATATGGTTATTCACACGCATATGTGTTGATCTCCCGAAGTATTGTCTTAAGTGCAAAACCTTTACTCAAGTTAATACACTCAGATTTTATGCCCTAAAAGGGCATGTGGGACTGTATTGAGGTAAATTAGTTACAATATAAACAGATTGACGTAACGTGCTCTAAAGTCGACCATTCTTCAAATTCTCCGGATTTCTGCTTTTTTCTATGAAATTTTCACTGATTTATATGTAATAGTATAATAATTGGTCTCTAAATTCGTTAAATATTATAGTTAATGTAAATAAATTTAACACATAATTCAATAGGTCAACTTAAGGGCATTATATCCAATTTTATCTTACTGGGATTAACATTTGCTCAGAGCATAGTTTCTGTTTCATATCCATACCTACAATTGAACCTATTATGCATTTCCATTCTTCGATACTTTTCCAGCAACATTTACACCGAATACTGCATTAATTTAGTAATTCAGTCCATCTCGATGTGTTTTGTTGGATTAATAGCAGTGAAAACCTATTCCTTTTCGGAAATATGTTTTATGTGATATCCCGAAAGTATATCGCATTCTTTCCATTTATAGATATTTTAGGCCTTAGTTTTTTCATCCATATACAAAAATATCGTTAATCGGTATTTTTATGATTAATTTAAAGTCAAATAAACTGATTTAGAGATAATTTCTTAGTCGTATTTGTCAATTTTAAAAATAAATACAATTCAATATTAATATTGATTTGAATAACAATTCCTAAATTATTTTGTCTCGGATATAGGCGGAAGACGCGACGAGAACTAGTGCGAATATCAGCGGCTGTGATGGGGATTGAGTTTTCATATGCTGCAGAGACAGCCTTCGTATCTCCAACTCTCTTGAAAATTGGAGTATCTCATCAAAGGATGACTATGGTGTGGGCCTTGTCGCCACTTATTGGATTTTTTCTAACGCCTATTCTGGGCTCATTGAGTGATCGCTGTCGTCATAGAATCGGCAGAAGACGACCTTTTATTCTGTTGCTGTCGATTGGAGTTTTCTTTGGACTACTTTTGGTGCCAAATGGTGAAAATATAGGTTATGCCTTTGGCGATTCTGGGATCAATACGAATGATACATGGCTAAATTCTACTCAAAGTATTGCACTTCCTCATCGATCATCAGCAACAAACTCAATTGAGTTTGAGCCCCCTCCAATACAAAATCTTCATCCTTGGGGAATATTCTTCACAATTTTAGGTACTGTTCTTTTGGATTTTGATGCAGATGCATGTCAAAGTCCTTCACGTGCTTACCTACTCGACGTAACCCTGCCGGAGGATCATGCCAGGGGTCTTTCCACGTTCACCATCATGGCTGGCTTAGGAGGGTTTTTTGGCTATTCTCTTGGTGGAATTAACTGGGATGAAACTACAATTGGAATTTTACTTGGAGGACATGTAAAAGCTGTATTCTCTCTCATAACTATAATATTCGTTGTATGCGTATCCTTCACCGTTACTAGTTTTAACGAAATACCATTAGATGAGTTGGAGAAAAAAATGCATGAAGATCAAGTTGATCAAGAACCGCTACCCATACCACATATCAATACAAAACGACATTCTGCAGAAATTCATATTGGCATTATCAACCATAATAATGAAAATTATGGGTCATTGAATGACAAAAATGATGAACAACTATCTGTTCCAAGAAATGTAGGTTTTCAATATTTTACGATTAAAAAGGATATCTAATATCCTATGACTTTTCTCACAGAATCAACAGAGAAGATATACTCTTCCACCGATTCCTATTAATTCCCCGTGCGCTATTGCCGATGAAGAAACTGCAGAGACAACTTTCACAGAAAATGTATACGTCCCTGTAACTGTTCCTGACCAAAATCAAAGTGGGGTAGCTTCATTGTCTCATTATCTTCTATCCATCCTCTGGATGCCTTATTCATTGAGGATCCTGTGTCTCACAAATTTCTTTTGCTGGTATGAAAAAAATATGTCATTTCCTTATTATTATTCTGTGTGATATTAAAATATTATGTTATTATTCTTTTCCTTTGGCGAACACCTAAGATATTCCAAAAAACATCGCGCCAGTTCCCATTGTTAAATTAAAATCTTTCAAATTAGAAAAAAATAGAAATTTAATTATTAAATTTCATTTTTGTTAATCAACATACATCTACTTAACAACTAAATGCACGAAAACTGTAAAAATTTTAATTTTATTGGAAAAAATATTATACGCTTTCTTTAAAAATACTTAAAAAATACATGCCGCATTATTATCATCCTTATTTGAAATATATCAATTTACATTTTAATATACTTTAGTCGCGTAATACTTTTATAATAAGTTTTTCTATCTGTTTTTGCTATATATTTTTTACGATTAAACCGAGCGTAACGCTTTGCATTATGGACTATGCCAATCTGTCCCTAAGCCGTTACTAAATGACATTTACTCTCTTCATTTACTGATTTACTGTAATTTATTTGGAAATGGTTTTTCTTTATTACCACACATTGATAGGGAAACTGCACCACATTCCGGCCAGCTTGTAATTCCAAAAATTCCATAAATTTTTATTTTTTGAAAGGTTGTACAATGTAAAAAAAAACAAAAAAAAAGACCTTAAGAGTTCCAAAAGGAAAAGGCACTACGAGAATCACGGTAGCCGATATATTACCTAAAGCAATGTCTATATATTTTATTTTCATTTTAAAATGTATTAAGAATAATTTTAGAGAAAACAAACACGGTAAACTATTTACAAGGATCCAAACAACTTTCATGAATAAGAAGTAACAATAAAATAATAAGAAGTAACACTGAACCTACCAAGCCCTGGTCAAATTAACCGATTTAAAGTTAACACATATTTAAATGGTACAATGTCCCTATCAAATTTTATAAATTTCTTAAAATAAGCATGTAATACATTTTTCAGTGTTTAAATTTTAATTATTTGCTCTTTTCCAAGACAAATTTCTTGAGTATCCTCCTCTTCCGCGGTTTGTCATTTGACCGAAAAACTACCAAAAACGATCGGTAGGTTTAGTGTTAAACATAAGATTTTTGTGCTTACTTGTAACCATGCCAAAATTTTATACAGTTCCCCTATCTATATATCTGCTATAAAATGTATGCTTTCTATGTACTCTCTTTTAGTATGAATATATACGACGGATTTACAAGTCAAACGCAACTTAAACCCAAACCTTATATGGCTGAATCTCGGTATGCATCCAGCCGATCCAGCCCTCCGTTGTATTTCAATTTATTTCTTCAATCTCCAAAATTGCGACAGATAGATAGATTTAACATTATTCTTCGGTTATTTAACATATTCAAGGTTAAAACGCTTTTCGCATGGTTAGAATGTTTTTAGTTTTTACACTTTATGCTATATATTTCATAAAAATAACGGTGAGCATTCTCCCATATAATATACTCCGATGTCTTCAAGAAATAAACTTCGATTAATATTGTACTAGATTACTATGCATTTGCATCAAGAGGTAACTCATTCCCATTTTTTCTGACAAGGGTTTCTGGTTTCTCGGGTTTCGCGATGCAATTTTTGGGTTTCTCGGGTTTTGCGATGCAGAAATTGGGTTTCTCGGGTTTTGCGATGCAGACACTGGGTTTCTCGGGTTTCGCGATGCAATTTTTGGGTTTCTCGAGTTTCGCGATGCAATTTTTGGGTTTCTCGAGTTTCGCGATGCAATTCTTGGGTTTCTCGGGTTTCGCGATGCAAAAAGTGGGTTTCTCGGGTTTCGCGAAGCGTTTCTCTGACAATTAACGAGGGTTTCTCAATATGAGTTACCCCTTGATTTGCATAGTAATTTGAACTTGAAAAAAATGTCTAATTCAAGTCAAAAATTCAATTTCTTCAATTTGTCATTATCCGAATAAAAGGATATACATATATATAATGAGACCAACCAATATAATGCTATATACTTGAAAGTAAAATAAAATTACTTTCAGGTCTGCACATGTATGCTACTCACTCTACTTCACAGATTTTGTTGGAGAAGCTGTATTTAATGGGGATCCAAAGGTATAAACTAAATTAGACATTTCTCATTTTTTAAGACAGAATTTTCTAATTGATTTTCATTGCCGTCAGGCCTTGGAAAATGATCCAAAACGGATTCTATATGAAAGTGGCGTTCGCTTTGGATGCTGGGGAATGGCGATGTACTCACTTTCATGTGCTTGCTACTCACTCATTATTGAAAAGTTTATTAAAAGATTTGGCGCAAAACGTACCTACATCGGCGGACTCCTTTTCTATTGTACTGGAATGACTCTAATGGCACTTACAAAGCACCAAATAGGAGTTATCCTATTTAGCTGGACAGCAGGTGTTATGTACTCTACCCTTTTCACAATGCCCTATCTCCTTATAGCCCACTATCATTCACAAGGAACAGTAAGTTGTGGTAGATAGAAATATTAATTCATTGCAAATTTCTACATTAATTCTCTTTGTTTTTAAAAGTTCGAAGTAACTGCTGAAGGAAATGCAAAATTAGGTACTGAACTTCGTGGTTTAGGGACAGATATTGCAATTGTGAGCAGTATGGTATTCTTAGCTCAATTCATCCTGTCCCTGTGCATGGGATCCATTGTATTATGGACTGGGACAACAACAGCAGTCGTCAGTGTTGCAAGTTTTCTCAGCTTCTGTGGTGCACTGTCAGCCACACAAGTTATGTACCTCGATTTGTAGTTAATCAAAATCATGCAAAAAATATTATTCAAATAACTTTATGAAAAGTCATATTTATGTGCATACATATAAACGGGAAAATTACCAAAGTGTTTAATATAAGGTATATAATTGTTAAAGAAACTTTAAGAAAAATTATTTTGGATCAGGAGGATCTGTGTAATTATACGTATTATTTTATAAATATTTCATTGTGAAAAATATATTCACTCACTTGCTCTGTAGAATTGTGACCACATATGATGACAAATTACAATTAATTTCGTAAATTGTTACGACATTTATCAAGAATATCCTTTCTGATCATTGAAAAGTCAGGATGCAATTTCAATACTTGTTGGCAAACATCAATGGCATCTGCATAACGCTTCGATTTCATATAGTGATAGGCTAATTTGTAACCAATAGTTGGTTTAGATTTTCCTCCATAGCGCCAAGCTGCATCATAGTGCGTTGCTGCTGATCGATAAACTTGCTCTTTCTCAGCTATCATTCCACATAACTCATATGCCTTTGCGCAAGATTTATTATGCTCCAAAATTCGATTTAGTAACTCTGCTGCCATTTCCATTTTATCTGTATTAAACATAAATAAAGAAGAGCAAAAACAAAATTAAAAACTTTTTAAATAAAAAAAATAAATAAAAATTACTGGCTTGAATGTAGAGATCAGCAAGAAGAAGCCAACATCTCTCTAAATGTTCCGCATCCTCAAATGTCCACGAAGACTTTGCTACTCGCTTCAATTGATTTTTTGCCCTTTGAGATTGTTTTATCATGACATAGGCCGATGACATTCCAAGTATTGGACCAACATGCTCTTTGTACTCCTCCTGACTAGCAATATTGAGAAATCCATTGAGAGCTGATTCAATGGTTGACTTCTGTTTACTAGCCAACAGAATGAAATTTTGCAATAACTTGTAATTGAGAGATTCATTGTCCATGCAACCTGGACGTGGCTTTAATTCTTTAAGTAATCTCTCAGCCGTGCGAATTGCCATAACCTGCGGATCTCTAAAGTCAAATTCACTGCCTTCGGCCATACTCTCATTTGGTAGTTCACCATCTGGATTTATGCATATTTCAATCATGTTGAATATGGCCTGCTGACCCCATTCAGAATCTTTCCTAGCATTGTTGAAGAATCTCAGAGCAGAATTGGGATTACCAATATACCATTCATATAATCCCTTGCAGTAATTCAAACCCGAGTCAAACGATGGTTGAATACAACTCTGTTCTGCCCTCATCAAAAAATCCACGGCTTCGGATAACCTTGCTGATCGACGCATCACTTCAATAAGGCGCGCTAATGCTGTCCAATAATTTGGTTGATTGAGAAGAAGTTGCGAGAAATGATAAGCAGCTTTCTCAAAGTCCATCTTTAAAAAAAAAAGTTTAAAGAAGAAATTACAATATATACAGCGTACCTACTTAAGTTAAATAATCTTACTCTGCGAAATGATAGATCGGCCATCATAACTGATGCTGTTTCATTGTTTGGATCTATCTGTAATATTTGTCCACAAGTCTGCTGACACTGATCCATGTTGTTGACTTGCATGTACAACCGCGCAATTGATGCTAGTATGGTAACATCCTGAGGAGAAAATTTGAGGGCCTCTTTATAGTGATGAATCGCTTGATCGTTATCCCTCAAATGAATAGATTGTTCTGCCATGAGAATACAGATTCTGCAAAAAAATGCCACAAATTTATACAACATATAAAAAAAACAATAGTAGCTGAAAATTTTCTTGTATCTCACATATTTAATTCGCTTATTTACAAAAATTTATAAAATTACAGAAGAAAATATAGAATTTTTAAATAAAATTCCATCCTTACCAAAAAAAAATATATTAGTAATAATTATCATTTATAAATAATTATGATATTAAAGAATATGTTGAAAATATCACTTAAAAAATCTCCAATACATTAATTTATATTTAATATTATACTGCAGTCACGCAACACTTTTGAAATTAACCTTAAGCTATTCCAATTACTTTCTCAAAATATTTTTAAAAGTTTACCCTATACTTCATGAGAGCAACACTCTGTATTACAGACAAGGTAATGGTATTTTGTCCGAAAGAATTAACGAATATAGATCTTGATCTTGACATCCAATATACTGATTTACATGCTATTTATTAAATCCTGCATTTATTTACAACTTGATATACGCATATATCTTATCTAAATTAAGTATTAATAAATATCACTTATGAATTAATCATGAGATTTTAACGAAAATGTTGGAAATATCACTCGAAAAACTTCTAATGCATCAATTTACATTTAATATTTTACTTCAATCACGCAATACTTTTGAAATTAACCTTAAGCCATTCCAATTACTTTCTCAAAATACTTTTAAAAGTTTACCCTATACTTCATGAGAGCAACACTTTGTATTACAGACAAGGTAATGGCATTTTGTCCGAAAGAATTAACGAATATAGATCTTGATCTTGATATCCAATATACTGATTTACATGCTATTTATTAAATCCTGCATTTATTTACAACTTGATATATGCATATATCTTATCTAAATTAAGTATTAATAAATATCACTTATGAATTAATCATGAGATTTTAACGAAAATGTTGGAAATATCACTCGAAAAACTTCTAATGCATCAATTTACATTTAATATTTTACTTCAATCACGCAATACTTTTGAAATTAACCTTAAGCCATTCCAATTACTTTCTCAAAATACTTTTAAAAGTTTACCCTATACTTCATGAGAGCAACACTTTGTATTACAGACAAGGTAATGGCATTTTGTCCGAAAGAATTAACGAATATAGATCTTGATCTTGATATCCAATATACTGATTTACATGCTATTTATTAAATCCTGCATTTATTTACAACTTGGTATACGCATATATCTTATCTAGATTAAGTATTAATAAATATCACTTATGAATTAATCATGAGATTTTAACGAAAATGTTGGAAATATCACTCGAAAAACTTCTAATGCATCAATTTACATTTAATATTTTACTTCAATCACGCAATACTTTTGAAATTAACCTTAAGCCATTCCAATTACTTTCTCAAAATACTTTTAAAAGTTTACCCTATACTTCATGAGAGCAACACTTTGTATTACAGACAAGGTAATGGCATTTTGTCCGAAAGAATTAACGAATATAGATCTTGATCTTGATATCCAATATACTGATTCATCAAATCACGCAACACTTTACATTATACACAAGGTAAATGTCATTTTGTTCGAAAGAATTAACGAATATGAATCTTGATCTTAATATCCAATTTATTGATTTACATGCCATTTCTTAAATTCGGCATTTATTGACACCCTGATATAAGGTTAAATTCCTTTTATTTATTAACTTTATCTTGTATTACGAAGACGAAACAGACTTGCAGATCACATAAGACGAAACTCAAACCTACTGAAATGAAAGTTTAAACTTGTGGTTTGGGAATAAGTCTCAATAAGAATGTTGTCTTAACAACTGCTCCCATTACAATAAATTTATAATTTATCTATAGTCATAAAAGACATTTGAATATGTCGCTTCAAATGTTTCGACTGTTTTATTTTTACGTTTCACATGGATGCTTCATCCACTTCATCAACATAATACTTCGCGTTCTGGACTGTATATTACTGCGAGCTATACAAGGATAAAATCTAGATACTGAAATAGATTGATTTTTAAATGAAAATTATTGAATTTTAAACATTTAATGTTTAAATGTTTAAATGATGGGTTTCATACTTCCTGACTTTTGACCTTCTGACAGATTTTTTTCCACGGACAGAAAATAAACCATTATTAAAGTTTTGCTCGATATGCGGCTTATAATATGAGGCATAGTTTGTTGTTGCTTCTCTCTTGATTTTTTTTTTAATCATTAGGAAGTTGATCAGTGATATTAATATTAGACTTTAAAAAATGTAAAAATTAATGGCTCGGGATAATTGATAAGTATGTGGGAAGAAAAGAAATATAAAAATATAAATAACGGACACTTTTTGCCAATTTTGAGAACATGACGCTACGAAATATAAATAATTTCTACTACTACTATTTTCTAAAATCTCTACTTGGTTAAACAGCACTATACTATGACATCATTAAAATAAAAACTCACCTGGAAAGTATTCGTCTCTGTTCGGGAATTAGTGTAGATTCGAGATTCAACCGCTGCTGCACTTTATATTGGTTGTCTCGAGCTTCCTTGAGAGTTGAAAGGGATGAATTTAGGTGACCAGCTTTTTCCCTTACACGTGCAAGCAAAAGAAGTTGTTTGGTCCTCAATTGCAACATATCAACATCCTCCAATCCGTCTTTCATTCCTTCAATTTCATCAATTAGAGTCTGTTCAGCATTGGTGAAGTGTTTCAATTTAAGATATAATTCTGCTAAATCCAGCTTGAGAAGTGAATTTTCCGGATACATACTTGACGATTCATTGTAGTAGTTTATTGCCTTAGTGTATTGATGTGTTTTAACATAGGCTCTGCCTAATTTACTGGCTAAATTGGGATCATGAGGATTGCGTTTTAAGGCTTCCTTGTAGGCATCTAAGGCATCATCGGGCTCTTGAATTGACATATAAGCATCTCCAAGCATAATGTAACTCTCAGGCTCTGGATATTCCTCAACCAACTCTCTAAAGCACTGAGCAAATGCAACCCTATCTTTACGATGGATCAAATAAATATTTGCCATCTTGGTCTTTGCTTGGATATAGTACGGTTGGCCTGATTGAATGTTTCTCAAGAGCTTCAGTACTGTATCTATATTCCCATGACGAAGAGATAAGTCTGCATTTGCTATAACCAATCGTCCCTCCTCAGATGTACCTGAGAATTCCTCCATTGCATCTTGCATCAATTTAGTTGCATCTGAATTCAAGTTTATCAGCATATATGTATCTACCATTTCCAAGTATAACGTTACTTTATCTGCTAAGCTCAGAGTATAAATAGGTTTTGGTGAGGAATTTGTGGACAGAGGCACGGGTATCTTAACATTCATGGCATCAGTTTTAACGCCAATGAGGCTCATAGCCGTTATAAAGCTTTTAAGAGCATCATCATACTGATGATCATTTTTTTGTATGATTCCATTGAAAAGATGATAAGTAGGATTTTCGCGAACTTTGAAATTGTGACTCAGACAGATTTCTAAGTTTTGTGCTGCTCTCTGAAATTGCTTTTGCTGAATGTTAATTTGCGCCGAAAGTAAATGAGCTTCCGAATATGTTGGATCAATATCTGTAAGTATATGCTGGAGGGTGCTTGTTGAAGTGGAAATCTCACCGCAAAGGAATTGCACTTTTGCAAGGAGAAATACCCCTTGTATTAGTCCAGGACATGCCTTCACAATAACTTCAAGAATATTTAAACTGTGTTTAAGCGATATATGGAGTCCTTCGCGTGACGAAAGAGATCCCATAGACACTGACAACTGAATGGGTGAATGCTGAAGTAAATCTCTGGCCACTTCCAGAAGAAAATCCGGATCGAAACGTCTGAGGTATTCGGATCCAAATGACAAAGTCCTTAGATTTTTGAATTGAATTTCACATGCTTCAACCATTGCGGAAATGGCTTTTTGGGAATCATCGTGAAAGAGTTTGGATGACATCCAAAGCAAAAGGGGTAATTTTGCTGTTCCCTGAATTTCCGTAAGAAATTCAATTTGCTGACTAACTTGCTGTGATGGCCCAGACTCTGCCAATTGACAAAGAGTCAGTCCACAAAGAGCCTGAATAGCACTGTCATCTACTTTAGTTGCTGATTTAAAATTCTTAGTCGCTTCTTTCATCTTTCCAGCCAAATAGGCATGATATCCATATTCAGTTAGGTATGTGGCATTTCCTGGTGACAGTTGATTTGCTTTTTCAATAAATTTAACTGTCTCATCCAGGATCATTATATTTCGCCCACAAACTCGTGAAAATAGCTGACCAATCTGGAAATATAATTCTGAATTTGAAGGCTCCACTTTGCTCATAGCACTGAGAAGTTTTTGTAATTCTCTAGCTCCTCCACCATAATTCCCATCACGGCAGGCCAATATTAAAATTTTCACTCGCAGAGCCTCGATGTTTGTCGGTTCCAAATTGAGAATCCTGGATGATGTCTCCATTGAATGATCCCAGTGCCAATTGGCTAATTGAGACTTCATTTTCTCCACTAATGGTATATTTAGTTCTGGATATCGAATGGATAATTTATTGAGAATACCAATGGCATTTTCGTAATCGTTGTTAATTTGATAGTAACGCACTTGACCCAAACTAGCATCAATACTCTTTCCTGATTCAAGAGCTCTTTCAAAAAGTTCCAATGTCCCCCGATTAATCCTACTACCTCCCAACAATTCAGTCCATCCTTTTAAGCTCAGTGCATCAGGAAAATTGCTATTGAGCTTTAGAGCTTTTTCTGCATATTCTTTTGCTTTTTCATATTTACCAGTTAAGAGGAGAAATACCGCTGAATAATACGCTGAGTAGGCTGTTAATTGCTTGCGTTCTTCTTTAAGCTTAACATCTAGATTCAAAATTGCTTCTTTGTCTACCACAGTGCATCTCTTGTGAGCGAACATCAGGGCTAAAATTACAGCCATTGAGAATTCCTTTTCACCCAGCATGGGTGTCAATTCTCGAATACCTTCCTGATTGCGATTTCCAAGCACGAGAGCAATACCATTATAGAATCTAAAACAAGGGCTCCCGGAAAACTTTGACAAGCCATCAAAGGCACGATTTTGCATTGAATGGTAAAATTTTTCTCGGCCATAGTGTTGAATTATTGATTTAAAATCGTGGTCATCCATTTTTCTTAAGATAAATTCTATATCAAATTGCTTTTTAAAGTATGAATATAATGTGTTCAATATAATGTACCTTAAGGTTTCAATATTCTATAGTTAAACAGCGAACTTTTTATATTCTGAGCCGTATTTCTCCAAATAATGTTGCAGGAATTCGCAATGAACTCTCATTTTATAATTATTGTCTGCAACATATTTGAAAGCACCCTGCAACAAAGTGAAAAATTATAATTAATGTAAAATTTAAGGTGAAATTAAATGCAAGGGAATATTACCTCAGCAAGAACTTTTCCAACGCCACGTCCATTTAGCTCACTCGGAACTTCAGTGTGATCCAAATGGATTATTGATTTTTCCTGACGATAGAACAATTCTGCCTTGTGCGTCTCTATGGGGATATAAAACACACCATTGGGAGCATCGTGCTTAATATCATTCAACGTGAGAACTTTCCCTGAAGCCAACATTCTACTAATGTTTTTCTGTGCAATAATTCGAATTGTTTGTTTGGTTGTGCATGATGCGTAGATACGAGAGAACATCTTGAATATTCAAATTATTAATTTACTATATTGTTCCCGAAATATTTCAATATTCAATAAGCAAAAAGAACTTACCTATCTCTGTGATTTATTGTAATTTCTTTAAAAAAAACTATATTACGTAAAAATTCACCAACAAAACATAAACAAAATTCCGTCACTTTCACCATGCACTGATAATTTTTAATTCACGTAATACTCACTAGAGGCACTATTGCTTCGATTAAAATTTCGATGTATATATGCGTTAATAAAAATTAAGCCGGCCATGCGGCAGCCGACGTCCAAGTGCCGCCGCAATCTTATGGCATTGGTCGTTCGTTATTATTTTATTATTTTAATTTTATCATATTTTAATAAGAGAAAACCTTTTTTATTAGTAAATTAGCAAATTTTTAGTTGGTAAAAAATTTATACTAGAAAAATATTAATTCAAAATGACACATAAAAAATCAATTTTGGTTTACTAACAAACTAAAATAGTTGATAACTTTTTAGTTTTCCCTTTCCCAATAATATTTCAGTACCAACTTTACATGTTTACTGATCATTTTTACTAAAATAATGTCCAATTTGCTACTACCATTACAATCGGCAAACATTATTTTGAGTTCAACTTTCCAAGACATTAGGCTGCAAAGGAAATATTTTCTCCAAGCTCTATTGAAATTGTCTCTGCAAATTTTGCCAAAATAATTATAAATGGCATTGAATAAAAGAGTAGTAAAAAATAAAATGTGGTATCAATTTGTACTTAAATAGAGGTGAAAATATAATTTACCACAAATTAACGAGACAAAATGTATTACCATATATATTTAAACATTATGTTTTCAATAGGCGACAGATAAATTATATAGGTTATATATATTTATTGCATTAGATTTTTTTTTATAAATTATTGTGGATGATCATATTTTATGGACTAAATTTACTATTATATTTAAATGTAAAGGCAAACCTGATCAATAGTAAAGACAGGAGCAGATTCAGTTTATTATTATTATTATTATTACTATATAATTACAAATTATTTTATTCACATAATCAGTCCTTTTCTAAAATTGTGAAAGACAAACAAAAGAGTAAAAGACAAAAAAGGAAAGAAAATTACAAAAAAAAACAGAGATGTATGTCAGCTTCAAAATGCAAAGAAAATGAAATATAAAACACATCTAATAAAAATCAAAATTCTTCTCCTGCTTTACCTGTACCTTGAAAAAGTTCTCGAATGCCAGCTGCAGTATAAAGAGCGTCTGCTCAGTCATTCAAATGTCATTAAAGGACTACATGGGTCACGCAGACTAAAGAACAGTAATTTCTTTACATCTTTTTTCAACAATATAAAAAAAAATATGTCTTTTATTCGAACTCGAAACTTATTATTCATATTAAATTTTTTTCCATATATCAAAGATGACTTTTCCATTGCTTTTATCCGTTTATGGAGTTATATAAGTGTCAAAACAGGTACACTTTCAAAGGATCCTCGATGATCCCCTCATTTTTATTTTTACCAAGTGGAGAAATCTTGTCCACTAAAGTTTTTTCAAAAAGGTCTCCGAAAATCATGTCCCAACGGGTGAGTTTTTAAGATTTTTGAATGAAAATTTCAGAAAATATAGTTTAAATGTTGTATTTTTATATGCTTAATAACTTGAATTAAAATAAAAATTTATTATGTTGAAAAGATAGAGAAAAAATGCTGTTGTCCAGTTTTTTGACCCACGTAATCCACTGTAATCCACTGATATGAATTGGAAATTAAATTTTTAAATTAATAATATATTTTACAAAAAAAATACGACAAACAGAATCACATCTAAGTTTATCCTCCTGTGAGGCACAATTGGGTTTAGGGCTAATTGAAATAGTAACAGAACTCCTAAACTTTGTTGATAAATCAATGAGGAACACAATTACATGTGATAGCAGAATACCATGAAAGTCTTCCACATTTTCAGAATAAATAAATCACAGGATAGAAAAATCAGCCTTTATTTAAAAATTTGAATTAATATATAGAACGGATTTAAATGTCCAATTTTACGTATGGTGTATTATATAATACCTAGAGTCTGAAAAGATTCAACAGATGTTTCAGAAAAAATGTAGTAATATAAATAAACCCGTGTTGTGTAGCCAAAATTTCTTTAAAGACCTTAATTTTTCATTTTAATTTATAAAGCTGTCCTTGATTATGATTTTACAGTAAAATGTATTTAAATACTTAAGTCTGTCTGTAGCTAGTAGACTGAAGAACAGTCAGGCAGTAAAACAAATTTATTGGGCAAATTGCCGTATATGAAATCTACAATATTTAAGAAAAATTTTCCAAATATTTATATAGGATTTTTTTAATCTACTTCTATAAAATTCACTGTTTTTTTTTTGATTTTTTTCTCCATAAATTCACAACGTAAACGACGTAAACTAAATTATTAAAAATTATTTAATCACAAAAACTGAGCTAAATTGGAATCACAAATTCTCAGTAAATTTGTTTTATTTTTGAATCTCTTCGTATTATTTTCATTGTTTATGAAAGAGGTGTGAAAATCATGTTATAAAATGTTTAATGAATCATTACTGAGTTTTTGAAAACACGGTGACGAGAATGAGATAATTGAAAGTGTTTCAGATACATTGAAATATGTGGTGGCAAACGTAGCTATTAAACCAAATGATATAACAAAAATTGATATAAGACAATCACTGTGGAGAATCTCACAAAATTTTCCAACATTTCTCCATTTAGTACTAAAATATGGGAATTGCTTAGTGGCCGAACCTAAAGAAATTGTGCCATACTCAGAAACTTTTCCTCGGAAATCACAATCATCACTACTAATTTGTTCCATCTTTTGATAGAATATCTCTTCCAGATGGAGTATTCGTGTGAAGAAAAGTGGTGGAAGAATGAATATTAATGGCCCTGTTAATGTTCCTCCTATCAAACCCATAACCATGTCAAATCTAGGAAGAAATTCTCCAATAATTACTGCCAAACAGACAAGCGATGATCTAATGAGGCAACGTTTTAGAGTAAAGTCTCGTGAGGCTGATAAAATATCTTCAATATGCTGAAAAAGGGCTGAATTCCCAATCGCACTAGAAATGCACAGCTGTATGGTAACTAATAAAATAATCAGATAGAGCGGCCAGCTTCTTGGTAAAATCTCCAAAATATTTGGTGTTACGGTCGTTCCATATTTAAATGCAGCTAAAAGAGTTGTGATTGTCGATAGAGCAACTGTAACTATTGTATTAAAATATGACTTAAAATATGATAATAACTATTACTTCATTATAATAATTACAAAAATATACTAACCAATGATACCTAATGTAACTGCAAGACCAATATTTTCTTTCTCAGTTTTCTTCATGTCCATCTGGATTGTTAAAAGCATAGGGTGTATATCGAATTGAAAAGCAATAATTCCATATGCTTTTAAGAGGTTCTTTACACTGAAGGTAGTACCTTTGAGATCCTCAATTCGAATATCAGGTCTGTTTAAATTACTTTTATCCATTTCTATGCAGTACCATGTTAAAAAAGCTACAGAACTGGTAGTTACTACTGATATAGTGGCCAACTCTCTGTAGATATAATAAAAAAGCTAATGAGATTTTAGTTTGCAAATAAAATGCAAAATATAACTAACTTCATATTTTTTGGCGTTCCTAGCCACATAATTGGGCAAATGAAAATTCCAATAACTATTAACCATAAACAAAAAGATAGATCAAAAGACCCTTCTGAAATCCGAAGTCCCAAGAGTTGCAAGTTCTGTGATGCTACCAGTAAATTGGGAATTCCTCCGCCAAATACAGTAATATCCAACAAAAAGGTAACGAAAATACTCATATACTTCCCGTAAGTTAGCTCTGCAATAGCAGCATAGGGATATCTGTCCGAGAAATAATATTATATTAAATGAAATCAAAATTTCCAAAACAATATCACCTGTTCTTCTCAACTATGCTAGGCTCCATTTTTTCTGCTATAACCCAGCATTTTCCCAGGATAACACCCGTATATATCTGAACAATAATCACAAACACAACAAGGGGAATACCGTAGAGACCACAACTAATTATGGCTTCAGGAAGTGCTACAATTGGAAATACACCAAATAAATCAATTACACAGAGAGTAGCAAAGAAAACTGAAAGATTTTTTGTTGTTTTCTCAGTTCTCTTTTCTTTACTGTCAGCACATATGCAAAAAAGATTCCAAATATTTCTCAACATTATAAAAACTAAATTGAACAATCGTTCTTCACTGATCGTTGTTTCAAAAAGGACTGAAGACTGAATAAACTTTTTGCAATACAAAATCCATGAAATGTAAGGGGAAAAGCATAATTCCACCAGGTATGAAATTGTTAAACTCTTTTTCTCTCTATGCTATGTTATCAAGGTCCACAGAATGTATTTATAGTGCATATTGAGTGTCTAATTCAGCACTGGTTAAAGAAGCCATATATTAAGTTAATTGTTGATTCTGTATCAAATATCCACAAATTGTATTCATTCCCTGTAGCTTAAAGTTGAAAGGTACATAGCTTTTGAAAGTAAATCAATATTAAATTTCTCTAACATTTTGCAATACAATTGTTGTATAATGAAGGCACACGAATCAAAATTTGCGACTTTTTTCCTTAGCAATATTTTTGAATAATTTTAAGTAAATTGGGAACTATTCTTGAAATAAAATAAAAATTTCCTCAAATTTATTAGTATACATAAAAACATTAGACAAATCTTATCATTTTTTCACAATTCATGCGCGAAAATAATCTGCATTTGTTGGATAAAAGTACCCCGGTCTCCCCTACAAGATTAAATATGAATATAATTTTAGTTAATTTTATTACTCATGTTCTGAAGTTTTTTCAAATGTGTCATTTTTATGAATTTGTTCCTCTGTGATCTCACCTAGTTGCTAATAAAATTAAACATTTATAGTATTTAACGGGAACATTTTCCACAATATTTATTAAATTCTAGTCGTTCATTCACTTGAGTATTCACTGGTAAAGTTAGTGAATGCTCTATATTATTACACAAATCAGTAGAATTTCTTAATTTATTATTATTATCATGAGCCTTATGACAAATTCTATTGGAATTATATTCACATAAAGCAGCGATATGCTTTATCTTTTGTTGCCCTTTCTCATTCCAATACGACTCCAAAAACTTGGTTTTTCATTTCCTCCATAATCACAATTATTTCCACCACGCTTTTGACTATGATGGTCAACATCTTGATAGTCGTAAGTCTTCTGGTGATCTCCCCGAAGCATGTCTAGAAAATTGTCGGATTTCCTCATTCGACGATTGTCTCCAAATCTCAAGGCTTCTTCATTCAATTCAGCCTTTAGTTGATCCGCTGTGGGATTGTCTACTTTAAACTCACTAGGATCATCTACAAAGGCTTGTTGTAAATCCCGCATAATTTTCTTCCTAATGGTTTTTTTCATACTCAAGTGTCTCTCAAGAGTTTTAACGTCTCCCGTTCCATTTGATGCATTTTTATCTCGCCGTTTTTTTGACTGCTTCTTGTTAGAACTACTTTCATTGGCCCCTGAAAGATTGCCATGATAAGGGTCTGCTGGCTTTTGAGAACTTCCACTAAAAGGTGAGTAATTAGATATCCCAAAAATATCTCGAAGATGTGGTATTGATCGTTCTGAAGACATTCTTTTTTAGCTTCTTTATTTTCACGAGATATTCTTTCTGTATTTCTCTGTATAGAAATATAGTTGATCAGAGAATAGACTGCATATCCTGAAACAAAAAAAAAAGAAAAAATTATTGCAGTGTATTTGTAATTCTGTCAGTTTCCTTGGGATGGTTTATCTCTGGGGACAAGTGTGACCTCTAAATAAAAACGAAAATTTTAATTTACGTCTCTATATAGTGCTACATGGCCAATAAAAGTGAAGAATCTCGTGTATAAATTTTTAATTGCCTTTACATGAGATTGTGTTAATTTTCATTTCATTAACACAATTTCAAATTACACTCATAATTACATGAAAAATTATGCAACGTTTTATTACTATAAATTAAAAAAATAACAATATTATATTCTCTATGTTTAACTTTGATAGCAAGTTTACACGTAGTAACATATTAATCAATTAATGTAGAGAGTGTACATAATGTAATTACTCGATCTCGATTGTCATATTCTAAATGAAAAAGAATCAGAGAATTTTCCGATTTAAAAATTGTATTTTTAAATGTTTAAATTTGGAAATACATATATTTTCGTAGTAAGAAAAAAGAATCACGTGAACGGCAAACAATGGGAAAAAAGAGGTTACACGTTGTGCAATAAAAAAGGTCATTAAAAAACTACAATGCATAAATAGACGAAAAGATTCTTATCATAGCCTTTGCTAGTTTATATGTTTTTTTTTCACTTTTTTTTATTTTTCTGAAAGGTATAGGAGAGGCCGGGGCTCTGTTAAACAACAAATTAAATTTTCTAATAATTTAATATAATTTCCAAAAAAAACTTAAGTTAGACTATTAAATATTTTGAATTATTATTATGGAGATTTGTAGCGAAATCTGATCTGATAGATAGACCTGATAGTTTTCTACACAGGCATATATTCTTAATATTTAGTACCTTTACAACTTTTGCCAGTGCCTGTTAGGACAAATATTGACATACTAATTGGTGCAAACTATCTCTCTTCTAAACCCCTGACTTGCCGACTGCCAAAACCGGCGGTATTTGACCATTAAACATCCTCTGACATCACTTATTCATTCATCATCCTGGCATGACCATTTTCTCCTTCTTGCACGCATACGCGATTACGGTTTATCATCCCTGGACTTTAACAGCAATCGCTAATATAGAAAGGGATTATAAGATTAAAAGACGGACGAGAAAGAAAGTTATTTAGTGACTATAGACTCGGTAGATTAAGGATGTGCGCGCGTGCAAACTTGAGGGGTGGATCTGGTTGCAAGAGGGAAACGGGTACCCCTTTTCTAAGAGCTCACAGATCCTAATAATTCCTTTTGGTACGCAGGTATTCTAACGAAAATAAATCTTAAGTAAAAAATATTTTTCAGTTTACATATTATCTTATATTATTTGCTGATTGCTCATTTACCCAAAATCTACAATAAAATGGGCTGAAAAAAAATCATAATAAAAAACTTGAAAATTCTTTACTTTTGAGCTTAAATATTCACTAAATAGCATATATCTGGAGGTTTAGTAAAATTATCCAAGATTCCTACAATCTTCTGCTTAGTAATTGTAAATTTAGAAAAAAGTAACTCTAGATTTTCAGAAAAAAATTTTTCTATGGAGCACCAGTAGTGTTCAAATGGTGCTTAAAGGGTTAATGAGATCCATGTGACATGTTCTCTATCCATAATGAAAATTTGAAATCTCAATCTTTTTTTTTCAGTTGAATAAAATATTAAAATTCTTGGCCTCTCAATTTGCCCTGTGTTCACCTATTATGGTACTTAAAAGGAAATTTTAATCTTATTTATATGGACAAAGTCGACATATCCTAAAATTAGTGTACTTTCTTGCAAATCCCAACATCTCCACACGTGTTATGGTTTGCCTTATTTTTTACTTTAACAATTTCTATTTAATATAGTATGTTATATTTTTTGCATTTACGTTTAAATTAATATTGTTTGATTTTTTATATGCTCAAATTGCATTTCAAGGGTATAGAATGGTCTATCTTACTTATTTAACTATTTCAATCAATATTTGTTTTAACTTTAGGCTTCAGTTCTCAAAAATAACACCAGTTTCTATTGGTTTTTTATAAGATTTGTGCAGGAAGAGGTATGGTATGAAGTGAGGGAAGGTGGATTTACTATGTAAGACGTCAATAAAATGCACACAATTATTACATAATGAATATAGAAACACCCCCACGTAACACGTTGAGTCATACGCATTTAAAGACCATTTAACATACAATTTCTGACACGGTTCGTTTATTTATCAGTCTTGTATTAGCTCAATCCAATTGTCCTCATAGGGGGAAGTGGGGCACCTTTGAAAGTGGGGTACCTTTGAAATTGGGATTTTTCACCTATTTTTAAATAAAATTGAGCCTTATCGTGATATAATTTAGTTGCACAAACTGATTGAGAAGCTAAATTACATTATGATATGGCTCAGTTCCACTTCAACATAAGGTGAAAAATCCCAATTTCAAAGGTGCCCCACTTTTAAATGTGCCCCACTTCCCCCTAATAGTTCAATCCGTTCAATAATCAAACAACTTTTAAACAATACGAAAAAATAGAGATGAAATTATATACTTAATGGGGTTTCCAAATTACGAGACCCAAATATCGATTTTTACTGCTTGATTTCCACAGAGAGAGCAGTTTAATTCCTCGATTTTTCCACTAACCACCCCCCCCCCCACCCAAATTTAGATGATATTTCCACCTTTCATCTCCCGGGGACCATTTTTTATCTTCAAGTTTCAGACGTTTTTTGAGAAACACACTATTTGTTTGTCCGGCCATTATTACGCCCAGAGGCCAAACAGTTAGAGATAGTTACTCGAAATCATTAGGTGAGCCGCTCCCCCCCCCCCCAAGTCGAATCTGAGGTCGTTAATATGCCCCTCATTTTCCCCCACCCCCTTTCTAGACTTCTAATACCATGTTTTTTGGGGTTGTTCGAAAACGCGTCGTGCGATTTTTTTCATTTTTGGATATCTTTTAGAGATTTATTAGGAGAACATTCGTCCATATACGAAAGACGAAAATACATTTCTAATAACGGATTTTAAAGGTCAAAGGCTAAAAAGGCTCTAAAAACAGCACATTTCTCAACCTAATGGTATCATGATTGAGCTTATTGGAAAGGTCTTGGAATTCCTTACAAGCCTGAACCGACTCCACTCGGTTATGACCGGCAATGAATGTTTTAAAATTTACCATAATTTAAATAGGTGGAACGTTTTAAAACTATATCATTCATTTATTGAGAGAAGAGATGCAAAAATAAAGAACAAATTGAAAATGGCATCCAAAGTATCCTGAAATTATATCGTCCCTTACCGAAGTCTAGTTTTTAATTGCATATCGAGGTTCATTTTAAAAATATGCGGAAAATATGTATATATTTAAAAAAAAAAGTGTTACTCAACTTACCATCGTAGTTGGACTCTAATATTCCTGCCAATATTTCAAATAAATATGATTTACGATGATATTTCAAATAAATATGATGTGAGATTGTTAAGAATCTCACCTAATACATAAAACCAATTCTCAAGCTTTACTTTCTTCCTGACGTACGCTTTGTTTCAAAGGCAAGGGAGTAATATCGGATTTGTGAGTTTGAGAATTCCATCTTGCTTTCTTTCTTTTACGATTATACATATTTTTATTTCTATCTAGCGAAGGAAAGACTATACAAGTGAGCCATATATATGGAAGAATTGCAATCACCGAACCATTTAGAGATAGGTAACATAATTTCAGTGATGCCACTATACATATATTAATAATTGTATATTCTTCAACAATGTAATCTGCTCTTGCTTAAAATACACATAGAATAATTAATGAGATTTTTCATAAATCGCAAATCATTAGCATTTTAATGGTAGAATTTCTCATTATATTTTGCACACTATTTGATCAAAAGAATAATTGTTTTTATTATAAACCCACATAATTGAACCTCACTAATCTTCCATTAAATAAAATCTCATCTAAATATATGTGCAATGTAAAGTGCATAATGTTCTAAGTCACCAGATGTATAAGATTAAGAGATTGTTTCAACATAAAAGAAATTTTTCAATTCACCTCGATCTCAGTGTAACAAAAGGTGAATGCAATTCAAGTAAATATTTGTTGTTTTTTCATTAGTTTTTTTTTCTTTTATTCAATAAAATACTCTGCCAGAGTATTTCATTCCGTTAAAAAGTAATCAGAGCGCGAAGTTTTGGACGTTGAGATAAAATTACAATTTTTTTCGCTCACTTTTTAGGGATTTCAAGAATTTGATCACTCAAGAGAAACTGCAAGGCAAAATAATGGAACATGAGTCAATTCATATTACGTATAAGACAAAGAGATTTCTAAAAAGAAGAAAAAGATCATCCGGATCATCTGTAAACCTCTGTGTATCCAAATGATCGAATTTATATTAATATGGTTAATAGCAATTGATCAGGGCCACATACAGCTTCATGTAAATTATTTTCAATAGTGCCAACAAGGAGAAAAGTAGGAACTGATAGAAATAGAGTAAAAATTGTAAAATTATTTATATAGTAACTTTGCTATATTTATATATAATTATTATTGTAGATCACGTGAATGCACTACCTTTTCTTTACCAACAGATGAATAAATTACGAGGAGTAGAGGACGAGGAGTGCATTCCCTTGTCGTCGCCTTGGCATTTTCTTCTGCAGCAGCCACAGATTATTGTGGAGAATCATGAGTACTACCCATTGAGGAATGTATTCCAATAATTCACGAATTTTAAGTTTTGCAAAGTTCAGCAAAGAACTGAAGATTGCTGTCTCAAGATGATTACTGTAGTCACTGAAGATCTCTTCTCCACAATAAAGAAAATACAACTAATACTCCTCTCTCTAGTTGTTAAATAGTTTAGCATTAAATTTCACAAGAGGAAACACACAACGTCACTTCTATTCAGCAGTCTTTCACATTCTCAACAAAGTTCCGGATATGCATTGTCTTTCTTTAATGTACCTTATTCTACGAGTTCTAATGCAATAAATTTCATTTTTAATTATTAAACTTTCTTCTACCCACAAAATTTTATAAGTGTTTAAATAAAAATAAATTCTTTGTCACACAAACTGATTTTTTTTAATCTGAAGAAAAACTGAGAACGAAAAGATCTCTGTGATCTTACCGTTAACTTCAACACTGTGGATACAACTGAATCACTGACTGTAGCTGAACCAATGTGAGACGTCGAGTGTTTACGGAGCCGCGGGGAACTCACAATTGTTACTCGATCTCGCTGTATTATTTCAGTAAAGGAGAGTGAATCTTTGTTATTAAGAAGTTGCTTGGCTCACGAAGACTAAGCATATTTTCCTTAGTTTTTTTTTCCAACATAATAAAAAAGTAATTCAAGTTCTTACTCCAAAAAATACTTATATTTTATGAATATTTATCATACTTTTATATGAATAAATTGACCATTGCAAACTTTAGAAAAGTGCATATCAGATGATATAACTTAAAAAATAACAGGATTAAAAGGAATTAGAAATTAGCTGTAGGGTGTCGGCATCACTTGTGGCCTCTGTCTCTACTTATGGCCTCCTCGCAAAAGACTTAAGAATGTCACAAAATTATTTAGAAAAACCTGAAAATTAAAAATATTATAATTAACACACATTATTTACGAGTTAACAAGACATTGTGAGGAGGCGTCGACCTTGAGGCAGACCTAGGACAAGGTAGCTAAATCAAATTCAGAATCTTGCCTTGGACCGCTTTGAAATCGACCCGAACAACTCCCTGAAGTGGCGGAGGATCGACAAGAGTGGGCTGCTAATTTGGATGTCATAGGCCCGGGACTCCAATAGAGATAAGCGCATAAAACACACATTTTTTTTTTGGATTTCAGAATCATTTTCTGACAAAAACTGCAACGAGGCCAGAAGTAAAGATAAGCCACAAGTTAATGCCGTCATCCTACGTATTTGAATATTTTGTGTCACTTTTCCAAATCTATCAAGAAACTTTTAGCCGATGAAAAATATAGTAGACTCTCTCTAATTCGGCTCTTTTAAGATCGGGCTACTTTCTAATTCAGGCAGGAGTTACATTTGAAAAAGTTGTCATTTTTCAAATTTGATTATGATTATCGAATGAATCAAATATGCTCAAATTTGGCATGGTTTGTCTTAGTTTTGATGTGATTTAGCATTATTAAGGGATTTTCATGCAATTTACGATATATTTATATGAGTATGTAAACTCAATATGTGTATGCAGATGAACAGAAAATCGTTGTATTTCAAAATGTTTGTCGCCCGAATTTCTCTGTAATTCGGGTGACATTTCGGTCCCAAATGCCCGAATTTGAGAGAGTCTACTGTAATCAACTCTGGAAATAATTATTTTTAATATGAAATAATTTAAAAAAAAAAAACCCATTTTGGTCCACAATACAGTCTACAATTTCTGGATAGTCGAGAAGACAGCAAAGTTACATTCCTCCTACCATGAAAGTGATTGTGTTGCTTCACAAAACCATGGAGAAAATCTCGTCAGAAGATATAAATAAATACAATAAATGTATGTGTATTGAGTAGTAGAAAAGTGAATGCTATATAGCATAAGTCAATGTAGCCGGACATTTGCAACAAATGGTCCAGACACTGCTTCAAAGAGCTTAGATTAATATAGGTACATATATGAAGAATCCTCAAAAAATGCTGGCAGTCGCCTTAAATAAGTTGAGTGAAGTCTCTTTAACGTTTCTTGATAATATTTTCCTGAATTGTTGCATTATTTACAACGTTAACAATTGTTTTTACAAAATTATTTACTTAAACTAAACAATCCCAAAATTAGATAGCTAATTTTTTTTTCTGTCTGTGTTCGAAGAGAATCAAATAAAATTCTCATATTAGTTTTTGATTTTATGTTTATTTATTCAATTGTTGCAACAACTGAACAAATACATCTGAACACTCATAATAAACTTGCACTTCTTAAAGTGTGAATAAGAATTAAGATGCATTTTGCATTACAAGCTTTAGAAGAGATATTGTTAAACCCAGGAGCGCCCGCCTACAACCTAATTAATTCCGAACAACTTAAATAAATGCTGGATTGAAAAAGAATATGTAAAAAAAAATAGTTCTCAGCATTTTATATCTGAATATAACAATTATGTGCAAAAGAACTGATTGAAAACTAAAGTTTCATCACTCATTAAACTTTTTAAGTGGTAAATTAATTGGATATGAAAGTCTCAGTTAATTTATTTATAGCAGAAAATTAATTCCTTCATAAAATTTAAAACTTTGCATATGATTTTTTTTTCATCACGAGGAATAAAACATGTATTATTTCAATTAATTTATATTTTATTTTGACTCATCACGCTTTCATTTTTCTTGTGTTTACTCTCTCAGAAAATACAAATTATTCTAATCTTATATCAGTCATACATTTTAAACCTAAATGTTCTTTTATATTACTTGTATTATAAGTATTTCTTTTTTCATGTAGTATAAAAACACAAGGAATATATATTTTTGACGGTAATTCTGCAAGTTATATCTCTGAATAAATTATTGGCTTCTGGAATTTACTAGAGTGTTTTATATCCATGTAGATTTTATAGATTTTTCTTTAAAAATTACTGTAATGTCTGGCTCACATTTTCGAAAATTTTAATTGGAAAAAAAAGATTCAATTGTATAATTGACTTTGAGTCAATCATTTCGGATTTTTATTTCCATTTTTTTTTATAAATATACTTCAATGCCTTTGTGGAAATTTATTTTTAATAGTTTCAAAATGATTTCTAGAAAAGAATATAATGAATATTTAATGGACATACCAATATTTTGAACATTTACTAAATTACTTTTGCTTGGTCTATGTAAAATAATCCAAATATTTGAACCACGATTGAAACCAAATATTTCTTTTCATAGAAAGTTTTTAAAGTTTTTAGATGTCATAATTCTAGATGTGACCTTTTTATATCCTAACTTCAATTCTGCTTATAATTAGTTGCAATATTTATTGTTTTTTTTAAATATATATATAAATAAGTGTAACCAGACATTATTTTCTGCAAAATTTCAAACAAAAACATTTCACATTCAGTTTACTAAAAATTTTGTTTTTTAGAACAAAATTTTCTATAGTATAGCCACAATAGCATCCGCTTTTATATTATATACATTCTACAATTAGTGTATAAAAATGATTTTTAACCTCCTGTTACTTGCGAAAGAGACATTTGCGTTTCGATAATCCGAAGTATATGTTTCTCTCAAACTTGCAAATATATTTTACTTCAATCCGAACCTATAAATTCTGATGCAAAAAAAAATTATAACGAGGACTGATTGTAAAGATAAAAAAATATTTTTTTTTCTTGTTTTTAGTATTTTGTTCAGAAAAAAAGGAGAAATCCTGGAATCACCCTTCATCGGAAAAGAGAAATTGAAACAAATTCATTGTTGTGTCTACAATTCATCGTGTTCACCCTCGGCATCCTCAACTTCGCCAGGAATAGCAACATCTTCATCATCTTCATCCTCATCTTCGTCATCCTCAGGCTTAGCGGCCTTAGCCTCAGCCTCCATCTTCTTCCTTTCCTCCTCATCCTGTTCCTCCTTCATTTTCTTCTCACCAGCCTGGGTATTCTTCGCAGTTTCAGCTGCACTAGCAGCATACTTGAGATCATCTGTGATGAGGAAGTTGTCGAAGATCGTACCAGACTTCACTTGCCACAGATCCAGACCCACAGCGCAAACCTCCTCGTGCAAGTAGAGATTCTCATCTGGAGTGTATTCTGGATTGTCAATTTCAGGATGCTTCCAGATACCCTTGTAGTTTGGATTGTCAATCTGCTTTGGTGCCCATTCACCCTTGTACTCAGGATTGTCAATCATGGGTGGTTCCCACTCACCGTCCATCTCTTCGTCCCAATCATCAGGCTTTGTGGCATCAGGATCGGGAATGTGTTCGGGTTTGTCCCAATCTTCTGGTTTCTTATCATCTGGATCGGGGATTGTGGCCTACAAAGACATTAGAAATGATATATTGCTTTCCTGACCCGCCTTGATAAGACACCAAATTTTTTTTTTTTGGGATATCTTATCTGAATCACGTGTTACAATAATTCCTCGCGTGTTAGATTGACACTTACCCTTTCATCCCAATCTTCAGGTTTCTTGGCTTCGGGATCCTTAATTTTCTTGGGTGGCAAGAAGTCCCAGTCTTCCTCCAACACACCAGATTCCACCTTCTCATTGTCAATTAGAACTTGATAAGTACCATCGGGTTGGACGATCAGCGTGTAGAAATGAGTGTAGACGTCATCTTTGCAGCGAATCTCCTTATTGATCAAATGATTCTTGCCATTGTAATTGAAGATCACATGGACTTTTTTGGTGCCTGGACCACAGATGTCAGGACCAAACATAATCAAGTAAGGACTCTCTCCATGCATATCCTTCTCCTCCAGGGAGCAGTCGAACACTTTGAGGTATCCACCACCGCAGTCAATGTTCTGCTCATGCTTAACAGAAAATTGCACAACGAGTGGCTTGTCTTTGTTGGTGAATGGTGTGAATTTTGTGGAAAGCGCATAAAAGCGGGCATCCTCGGAAGTCTGAAGGCCTAAAATAGCATATAGACAAAGCGGTCAGTGGCAGTATACTAGGCATTATTGTAGAAAATCACTTTTCATCATGCCCAGAGACATCAGGGAAAAGTGACACGTATTCAGGCAGGTCCATTTACCTTTGTCGGCCTCCTCGTCATTGAAGAACTTTCCACTAGTACGCACGAATTTACCAAATTCCTTTCCTGGATGTTTGCTATACGTCCACGTCTCCTGCCACGTGTCTGATTGGGTTAAATGAAAAATTACTCATCTCTTCACTTTCCCCACATTTTTCATTTGATTTTCTATCGCTCCAACACACACCCATCATTCCATTTTCCACTAAACACCCGGCAAAACTTACCGTCTAAGAATTTCTCCTCGAAAAACACTTCACATTTTGTGGCTGCCAAACTAGCCACGAGTAAAATAGCAATCGCACTAAATTTCATATTTATTCCTCTTGCACCTGGATATATTGCAAAGTTCTACTTATCTGTAATTACTTTAATATTAAAATAATTTATCAGCAACCACACTTTTGAAATGACAAGCCAAGAGTGATGTGCACACGAAGTGATTTCCAGTCTCACACGAAAGCTCAGCGTAAAGCGAGAAGACTAGTTACCTATAAAATATTTACAATGTGCAAAATATTGGTCAGAATGAGATAAATATATTTCTCACATATGGCGGCTACAGATGGAAGATTGTGATTGGTCGATGTAACGCCAATAAAAAGAAAACAGCACGAATCTGAACTTTTGCCAAAAGCTTTTTAATGGCGCCATCTAACAAATGTTAATATAGTCAGTCATCTTAATTCAACATTATGGCTCTTTTAAAATAAAACGAATTAAATAAAAAAAAACTCTAAATTTGAATCGCCTTCATAAAAGTAACTGCAAAATGTTTTGATTCTTAATGTTCTCGCGTTCTTTAACAGACATCCTATTCAATCAAAAACAGATAATATCCATAATAACAAATCCTAACATGTTAGTGTTAAATCATTATCTAATATTCCCCGGATCTCGGGAATACGAGCACTCCAGTAGAATAATTTCCTCCTAGTATATTTGAAAGTTGTATTAAAGGTTGATAAAGTCCTTAGAATAAAATTGTAATTGGTCTAATTCTTAAGTTAATTTTTAAATTACTTATATTTATTGCGACGGATATTTGATCGACACTAGGGGAAGTCTTTCAGGTTTCGTACATAGGGGAAAGTGGGGTACCTTCGAATTGGGGTAACTTTCAAATTGAGCTTTTTCTCCTATTTTTAAATGAAATTGAGACATATCATGATGCAATTTAATTTTACAATTGGTTTATAGAGCTTGATTATATCACAATAAAATTCAGTTCCATTTATAAATAGGAGAAAAGATCGTATTTTTTAAAGGTGCCCCATTCCAAAGATACTCCATTTCTCCCTACATAGGTATTTAAATTTAAATACAGGAAGAATAATTCTCGAGTTCTTTATATTTTCTTTCACGAGACAAACAAATGAATCATATAGTAAGGCCACTGCTAAAAATATTATTGAAATTAACATGATAATAATGTGCTAAAATGTGTTGCTATTGACTTAATTGTGCAGATACACAATCAATGTAATTTTATTTTGTTAAATCTGGGAAAAAGCTAATATTGACATTTTCAATTTAACAAGATTGTTTAAAATAGTCACATGTGTGAGTCAAATTATTTTTACGGATGCCCTTAATTTCACTAGCCTATTATTTTAAGGTTTGTTAGATCTATTGGACTTTTTTTTTGTTATTTTTAGAAATATCTTTGGGATAATACAATAGAAGAGAAATTTTGTAAATACTACATGTTTAGTTTTTTAACTTGATACTGAAAATCATGAAATTTTTTAAATATTAATTTTGCATTATAATTATCATTTTCAATATAAATAATTTTGCATATGAAATCATCATTGATATAATACCAAAATATAAGTGTATTTGAAATACTATTATCAGATTTGATTTTTGTGCTCCTTTAATAAATAAAGGCTGAGAAATTACTTGCAAAAACTGTGACTTTATTATTGAAATACTGCCAGCAAATCTTAAGAGAAAATGTGTTAAATATCTTATGCTATAGAGAACTATATATAGCGATAATGTAAAAATAGATGTTTTATAATAAACTATACGTAGTATGGCAGATGATGAAGATTTACTTGAGAACAAGTAGAAATTTTCCACCTTGACCATCTTCTATTTATTGCACCAACCGAGTGATCCTCTTTACACTGCGTTTTATTACACTTTTTATTCATCCTTTTTCTCATCTCATTTGCTGATCTCAAGTCAGGAATGCAAAAGCAAGAATTATTTACAGACTCATATGAGTGTACAAGTATAATTTATTATTGCTATATGTTGTACAAAAACATTGCAAATGTTTATAACGTCTCAAGCTTGACGACCATAATGAGTATAGAATCAATATATAATAGATTTGACTTTAGCAATTATCGAATTTAAGTAAAGACCGAAAGAATTAACACTCGGGTTCGTCATCAATTAGATAAATTAAATTAAGTACACGAGAATCGGTAATCTCGCATTACATGTAAATTGCACAATATATATTTCGGCAGGGGAGAAAGGCCTGCGATAATCAGCCGAAGCGACCCAGACAAGGTTTTCGCTATGTGCACGATCACATAGTAGGGAAACTCTACTGTACTCTTCAGTATATACGCCAGTGTGATCTTGGAGTTCAAACACAACGGACGCGATCGATCACCCGTAGTTCAGAATATTTAGTTCTTTAATAAGAAAAATTTGTCAGATATTTTTGTTATTGTAGTCTTATGCAAATAATACATTACAATATATGGAATTTCGTTTCAAGAAGAAAGTAGTAGATTTCGCACAAAGCTTTATGTGACAATCCCACAAAGTGCCAGTTAAAGCCAAATAAAGGAAAACAGGATTTTTTTATTGTAGGACACAGATACTATTTGTTTTAAAGGTGTGTATTTCCTATAAGTCTATTAAAACAGTCTTCACTTGTTGCTAGGAAAAGTGAAAACATATAATTTCATTGTGAACAAAGTGATAGTAATTTTCTTGATTTATTATCTGATGTTAAATTTGTAAAAGCTTGGACTACGCTCTTCTCTAAATATTATCTATTAGATTCTTGAGTTGTGGTTCAAATTAATCTAGTTTCAAATTTATTAATTCTTTTGAAGTTTCTTTTTGTGTTATCCTTCTCTTTGAGAATATAATTTTCTTATTCAAAAATTTAGGAATTTTTTCTAATTCATTTAAAATTAGGAAATTAAAATAATTTTCTTGATCAAGATTTTGCTTATTTTCAAGCATGCATGACTTTATAAAATTATATAATTTTGTGATAATAAATTGATATATGGGAAATGTTCTGTAGGGGAAAGTACCCATGCTTTACATGATCCCAAGCTACATAATGACTAAATTTTTCCTATGTTTTTGAATAAATGTGCCTCTGCATTATATTTTAAAAACAGGACACTTTCCTCTAGTTTTTAAAATATTGGTGCGATGAGTCACATTTATTTGAAAACATACGAAAAATTAGTCATTATAAAGCTTGGGACTGTGTAATGTAAAGCATGAGCACTTTCCCCTATATAAGCCAATACGTAAGAGAAATTAGCTGGACTAATTTATTTTGTTTATACCTATAGTCTATAAGCCTATAGCAAAGGAGTCTTAAAAAACACTTAAAGTTCCTGAAACTGCCCCACTCTACTCTGTAGGTTAAGAATTAAGTTTTCTGGAACCTTAGGCTTATGTAGTTTTAAATATGACCATATCTTTTACTAAAAACTTGAAATTGTCAAAAATAAAAGGTGTTACCTTATGATATTTATTTGCAATAAAAATTTAGTAATAAAATGAAGCATATTGTTGAAAATAACTAGAGATTTTTCCCTTGCAATACGCATGGGTTTATAATGAATCTACTTATGTATTATCTGTTGGGAAACTTCTTATTGCAACATTGACCTTACCAAAGTATGAATTTTATTCGAAATATGATTATATCCTACGTACAATATTATTACAATATGTATCATTTTACATCAACGAAAAAAAATATTAATGTTATTACAGTTAAATGATTTCAGCGTGTCTTTTCGTTTTTTTCCTTTCAAAATTATGTTTCTTAAATTTAATAATGGGAATGCTTCTAGTTTGTACGCAAAGCCTGCTATGTTGTAATGATATTATATTTAATCTCTAAATTTTGTTTAGATTATTTACTAAAACTTTTGAAGGGATAAAAAATACAGTTTAATTTGCTATTTACATAATAAAAAATACAATAAAATGACTAAGATTGGTTCATCTCGTTGAGCACTGTATGTTATGTACTAATTTACAGCAGCCGTCTGTCTATAAAACAAATCTAGATTGAATGTTATCGATACAGAATTCGATCTCTTATGCATTTTCAAGTTTATGCAAATGAAATAATGAAAAGATAGCGAAATGACGTTCTGATTTTATTGTTTTCCCATTATTTATATATCTTATAATACTATAACGCCTGTATTCAACCTAAAGCCCAAAAATCAAGATAGATATGTTCTGTCTAGTATTTACTTGGTCCTAGGAAACAAAATGTGTAATATCTCTTAATTATAGTTTTAGTCCTAGAAAACATTATCAATATTTTGATATAATGCCATCCAGAGATTTTCTAAGATATGAGAATGAAGATTGTCATTCCTGAGTCATAGTCCAAAACAAGTAAGTCATTTTGTTTGAATAAGATAATAAAATTTTCTTTTTATAAAAATATACGACTCCATACGAATTACCTGGAGATCATTAGTGAAATTCGTAAGTTGATTTTCATTTTTGCCTATAAGGTGATACAGAATTAATGGACACGTACAACCGTCACAAGATTTCCATGTCCTTCGATACAGCCCCAAATTTTGTCAAAATGTGTTTTGCTACTTCCTGATCACGAATATATGGATCAATAAAAAATTTTCCATCCGTCCGTCCGGCCGTTATTTAGAGCTTAATATCTCTGAAACAAAGATAAATATCAACTTGTGATTTTCAGTAAAGTTTTTATATCAAATTAAAATTGCAACTTGGTGTATTGATCCTCAAATCCCCACCGTTCTTTCCTCCATTTTGAAAACCCTAAAATGGTTTTCAGCCCCTATGGCAATAATTGGACTCAAATTTTAGACTCAAAAAATCTAACACCCCCGACCCTCCTGACCCGAGGTAGTAGGGGTCAAATTTTTTTTTTTCATAAAATAAATCTAGTTAAGGTTCTAAGTTCTAATTGTCCGAATTTTAGAATAAATGACGGCGTTTATGAAGGCTATCGCAAAATACCACACCTTCTTCTATACATCGCAAGTTCCCAATATAACAACTAGGGGCGCTATTAACAAAGAGCAAATTTTCCAATTATCTAAGTTAATTGGGTCAGGCTCTATGCCACTTTAGCTGCACTTTATATCTGCCAAACAAAAAAAAACTTAAGCCGCTGGACACTCCTCAATGTCAATGTTATAAAATTGTCCGACCTATATATCTCCGATTCTTGTCTAAAATTTTTGTCTGAAGGTTCGTCTTGATGGTAGTTTCAGAAGGAACCAGGGATTATTTGTAATAATATACATAGCCTCAAATTTTACAAGAAACTCATAGAAAAACTTGAACTTCAGTTTAATTTTCTCAAAACATATTTTTGACTACTTAGTGATCAACGTTAAGTAATGTTTTAGAACAGTTTCATTTCCAGTTCGCTTGTATTGGTCACTTTTCATTTATTTCCATTTCTATTCATATAAAAATAGTTTCGTGACGATTTTTATTATGAAAATTAGATGAGTTAATTCCTATTGGAATTATATACTGGCTGTTTTTCTCTTTTCGCAATTCGCAATATCCATATTTTAAGCACATCTCTATTTATATGCGTGTTCTATATATTATAGAAACCAATGAAAGAAAAAATGCATAATTTGTTCCTTTATTTTTAAATTTTTAATTACTATATTAATATAAACTTTAAGGGGAAAAGACTGACATTGATGAAGCTGTGACGTTATACAGAAAACACAAACAGTATGCAAACTTAATTAATCAACAGCTTCCCATATTACTTACACCTGCTTAATTCACTTTAATGAATGAAAAAATCTATAAACCTTTTCAGGAAGTAGCAAATCTAGTGCTGAAAATATCCAAAGAAATATTAAAGGTTGACGTAATACGTACTAATTGCATAAATAAGTGTATAGAAATGTCATTGGAAATGAGATGAATAAACAAAAGTATATAATGCTTTATTACAATCCAAACATAGTTAAAAATTTTATTACTAATTATTTTCACATATATGAAAGGATGAGATATAAAAAATGCTCGTGTTGTATACCTTTTTTTTGATAGTTTGAAATTAGGTATGGAAAGATTTTCTGAAGTCAAGTGATCTTGTAATATCAAGAAGATATATATTTATAAAAATTAAATACATTTAAGAATATTTTGAGATTATAAAAGCGACAATTCTTTAATATTATAATGAAAAAAAAATTATTCTGAATTTTATCATTATTAAAATATTTGCATAGTCAATAACAGCTTATTTCTATGAACGAATCAAACCACTACCTTTCGAATCATAATATTTTTACTATTGAAGTCCAAGAAAGGCATCACTTTTATAATAAAATACAAAAATTACTACTCCAATTTCATTCATTCTCAATTCTGTATAAGCTTTATTTGATTTATATAGACTTCTTAAATTTAATTTATATAGATTATTGTATTGCAAAAGTTGATTTCATTGTCACCACACTTGAAGGTGAAGGTTAAAATTGTGTTGAAATAATTAACAGTGATTATGTAAAAATTACATCAAACAGGTGAAAATACAAAAATCAGTGCACAATTTCTCAAACCTTATTGTTCGATTTCGCATTCAATAAAAATATGGGGAAACTCTATTTTGTGTCAGGTTATACATTATGTATTAAATGTATATACATTTTATTTAAATAGTAACACTGAAAAATTCGCTTTCGTTTCAATGTATGTTCATAAATTCCTCGTCTTCAGAATTAATTGTATTTTAAGTGAGCCGATTTATTTCTAGTGAGACTTTTTATTGCTCGAATTTTAAATAACAGTGCAATTAATTTCTTTACTTTTTTTGAAACCATAAAATTTTCATAACGAAGTCTATGAGCTTTGATGTAATCTTGCGAATCTGACTTGACGTTTTAATTTATGCATTTTTAAGTTGGGCTTTTTTTTCCTAGTTGTAAAAGAAATTGAGGCTTATCATAATGTATTTTAGCTTTATAGTTGGTTTGTGGAGCTAAATTATATCATGGTAAGGTCCAGTTCCATTTAAAAATAGGAGGAACAATTTCTAAAGTACCCCACTTCCCCCTAAGCTTTATGTGCGTGCCTGTTGTGTATGATATTTAAATAAAAGTTAAATAAATGATTCACATGATGTTTTTGACTTGTGACTGATAAAATCCACGTGAGCTTTCAATAAATTGCACCACATACGGATGTTCAACCCCCAAAATTAGATAGTGGAGAATCGGGTGCTCTATTTACGCACCATTACGCACAGTTTGCAAATACAACTGTTGTGATAAATTTTTATTAGAAACTTGTAAGAAAGAAAATATTTAACAAGTAACCATACAATTAAGTTTGAATGATTTACCAAACCAATAGGCCAATTGCATATTCCCTATATGAGGAAGTGAAGTATCTTTAAATTGAGACACCTTACAAATAGGATTTTTTTTCTAATTTTAAATGGAACTAGACCTTACCATGATATATTTTAGCTCCGCAAACCAATTGTGAAACTAAATTACATTATGATAAGGTTCAATTCAAAAAAGCTCTATTTCAAAGGTACGCCACTTCCCCCCACATAATTTGCTAAAATACGATGGTGAAAGTAATTGTAACATTTAATAAGCTGAACTCCTATTGGGGAATACAACATCCTCCCTCGTCTGAGTAAAAATATATTCATTAAATACGTTATCACAAATAATTTGAATGAGAATGTTGTTATAAACTAAACTTAAATTAATTTAATCATACAGAAATTGCGTAGCTCAAACGAGATCATACTGCTGTGACGCGATTTTCTCTCATGTGATTTGCCACACTTTAACTTTATATGTATATATTTGCTTAAAGTTCAATATGAAGTGCAAAAAAGTATTGTAAATATAAAACACTCAAATAAATGAGATATGGGTACTCTTTAACAATATTTTTTTTCTTTATTGTGAGCATTCGGCTCCTTTTTATCAGTTGGTCAAACGTGCATGTTTCTAGTTTCGCCTAAGGCATGTGTTAAACGAAAGCCATTGAATATTTACATAATATACCATTTTACATGGGAAATGATTGGAGTATGGGGCGGAATTCTAAGGTCATGGGATCACCAAAATATTGAAATCAAAATATGATAAGTGTGGCACCATTTTTTTTATGTGTTTCTATTGCAAAAAAAATTAAATCTAATAAAACCTACACTAGCCATATATTAAATAAAGTTTAAATGAAGTGATAATTTTTTCATTTACTACACATATTAAACTCAGAATTGCATATTTGTGATCTTTAGATTTCAATTTGCTGATCTATTTCAGTTTAAACTGGATACCTTGCAAGTTTCCCATATAGCAAAATAATATATACGGATAAGAAGTTTCATAGCTATTCGCCTTTAAAAGCAAAGATATAAATAGACTTAACGGCGCAATCACACCATAAATCATTATAGAATTGTCTGTTTATTTATAGATGCGTTGATGGTATAAAAACTGAACTTGTTTTATGGTCATTCACACTAAAAACAGACAGGAGAGAAATTACTTCTATTAATATTGTTGAATTTGTTATATTAACGTTTTTATTCTAAGATTTTAATTACATAATTTTTTTTAGCAAAAACTATGAATTTGTTATTCAATCATGAGTCATCTAACATAAGCGATATTTCACTTACCAGAACCAACAATAAAAATTCATGAAAAATCTATTGTTATAAGAAATTTAGAATACAATAATTACCTAAAAAAATACATTTATTATTACTTCGAACAATTTACAAATTGTGTTTATATGTATAAAAAGCAGAAAATTTTTCTTATAACAAAAATGACAAATTTTATAAAACTGTAATTCAAATTGGTGTAATGTAATACAAAAATTTAGTCATAAATAAGAAGTTTTAAGAAAAAAAAACTCATTGAATTATCTCAGATTTCGCATACAAAATTAAAGGCGTTAATTTTAATGGATTAGCAAGCTACCTCTGTCGATTCCACCACTCCAGGAACATTTTCTTCTCCAAGTTTTATTTTAAAATACTACTTCCTCCGTTCCGACAGAATCGTAAGTTTGTTTTTGTTGGTATATTTTGTATGAAAAATGTTTGGGACACAGGGAGTATTTCTGAAGAAAATCAAAGTCTACTAAATTGTAATCAAATTGTAAAGTAAATGGTAAAAAATTGTAGAATTTGTATTTTTTTCTTTTATTGATTACATTTTGAACTGGTCGGTTTGATTTTTTACTCACGAATTAATTTACTCATTTACATGTTTTTCTCTTTAGACTATTGGTTTTGGTTATTATTATTATTAATCGTAATGGAGGTATACTTACTTACTTAACCGGCGCTACAACCAATAAGCTGGTCTTGGCGTGACTCAGGACCCGTCGCGGGTAACGGGGGTAACGGGATATATTTTGTTACAATTCAATCATGTTGCAATGTCGTATTATCCCGTGTTGGAAGAAGAATCTAAAATTTATAATAATATAATTTATGAGAAGGTACTTCAAGAAAAAATTAGTGAAATTGGTGAAATTACATTCTTGGTAAAATCTTAAATATTCTTTCTTATATTTAATCAATGAAAACAGTTTATGATTGTAATATAAAGAGTTTATATAGGTAAACTGTATTAATCGTATTAATAATCTCACCAGCCTCACCTAATATTACAATATCTAAATCTTAATTTTGATGATTGCATCTGCTTCTTTTGAAGTTCAAAGTTCAAAGATTAAATAGATAGACAAGGTCAAGAGCGAAAGTGATATTGTGAGTGTACCAAGCAATTGAGTGTTTTCACATAGATAACTGAAAAATGATTAAATAAAAATTAGCAGAGAAAGAAAATTTGACCTAATAAATTGTGTTATATGCACTATAAGTTTGTAAGAGTTCTACCCACTCTGGGATTGATTCTATCCCACTCTGGGATTGATTCTATCCCATTTTGGGATTGATTCTATCCCATTCTGGGATTGATTCTATCCCATTTTGGGATTGATTCTATCCCACACTGGGATTGATTCTATCCCATTTTGGGATTGATTCTATCCCACTCTGGGATTGATTCTATCCCATTTTGGGATTGATTCTATCCCACTCTGGGATTGATTTTAGGGTATTTAGGTATTGATTTTATCCCATTCACGTATTGATTAAAAAAATATTCCTTGGAATCAATACCTCGTTAGTATTGATTTTAGGGTATTGTGGTATTAATTTTATCCCATCTTTGTATTGATTTTAGGGTGTCTTTATCCCATTTCCGTATTGATTTCAGGGTATTTTTATTCCAGTTTTCGTATTGATTTTAGGGTATTTTCATCCTATTTTTCGTATTGATTTTCATCCCCCTTTGGTATTGATTTTAGAGTACTCCAGTATTGATTTTTTTATCCCATTTTGGTATTAATTCCATTCCAGTGTAGTATTGATTTTCGCAAAGTCTATTGAAGAATCCATATTTTTTTGCATCGGCCGAGATTCGATCTCACAACTTTGCAGCAAATCTTCACTTGAGAGTCGACGCCTTAGCCAGTTGCGCCACGGGGCTCCTTGAATTTCCTTTATTACAGCACAATGAGTTTCTAATTTCATCCCATTGTGGGATTAATTTCATACAATTTCAGTATTGAGTTTAGGGTACTCCAGTATTGATTCTATCCCACTCTGGGATTGATTCTATCCCATTTTGGGATTGATTCTATCCCACTCTGGGATTGATTCTATCCCATTTTGGGATTGATTCTATCCCATTCTGGGATTGATTCTATCCCATTTTGGGATTGATTCTATCCCACTCTAGGATTGATTCTATCCCATTTTGGGATTGATTCTATCCCATTTTGGGATTGATTCTATCCCACTCTGGGATTGATTCTATCCCATTTTGGGATTGATTCTATCCCATTTTGGGATTGATTCTATCCCACACTGGGATTGATTCTATCCCATTCTGGGATTGATTCTATCCCATTTTGGGATTGATTCTATCCCATTTTGGGATTGATTCTATCCCATTTTGGGATTGATTCTATCCCATTTTGGGATTGATTCTATCCCACACTGGGATTGATTCTATCCCACTCTGGGATTGATTCTATCCCATTTTGGGATTGATTCTATCCCACACTGGGATTGATTCTATCCCACTCTGGGATTGATTCTATCCCATTTTGGGATTGATTCTATCCCATTTTGGGATTGATTCTATCCCACTCTGGGATTGATTCTATCCCACTCTGGGATTGATTCTATCCCATTTTGGGATTGATTCTATCCCATTTTGGGATTGATTCTATCCCACTCTGGGATTGATTCTATCCCACTCTGGGATTGATTCTATCCCATTTTGGGATTGATTCTATCCCATTTTGGGATTGATTCTATCCCACTCCGGGATTGATTCTATCCCACTCCGGGATTGATTCTATCCCATTTTGGGATTGATTCTATCCCACTATGGGATTGATTCTATCCCATTTTGGGATTGATTCTATCCCATTCTGGGATTGATTCTATCCCACACTGGGATTGATTCTATCCCATTTTGGGATTGATTCTATCCCACTTTGGGATTGATTCTATCCCACTCTGGGATTGATTCTATCCCATTTTGGGATTGATTCTATCCCATCGGGAATAAGAATGTCTTAGTAATATAAAACTGATACCATAATCGTAGAATCTATACCTCAGTGGGATAAAATCAATAACCTATTGTCATTTTGGAATCGTTTTGGGTAGAAGGATGGTAATGACATGTCTTGTACGAGTGTTCTGTATTTAAAGCGAAATATGAAGGTGTGCTGTCTTGTGCCTGGTTATTAGTGCAAAAGGGCTGCAGTGGATACAGTGTACACACACGTGTTGTGTAACCTCAAAGAGGATGCTAATTTTTAGCATAAAAGAGGATTTTGTCCACTGCATCTCTACGAATCCGTCAAGGCAATTAATGTGATAAAAAAGTTCCTAAAATTTTAAAATTTGGAGAGTAAAGATGACATTTCTCACTCCTCAAATTTCAACAATATTTCCAAAAACATAACGGAATTCATGTGAAATTTACTTTTCTTAAATTAAGATAAAAAACTTTAGAGAATATATCAATTTAATTTATTGTGAAAAACCTTTCTTCACATAACCTCAAATTTTACAGTTTGAACTCAACCGTCGTTCAAATTTGTGTAGTTCAAATTTGATGAACTCGACTGTACCAGTATCTGTGAGACTTTTCACAATAAGACACTGCAAGTGACTAGATTGCCTAATTCTTGGCTATTTTTGGATTAGTGGAAGACATTCTTTTTCTTCCTCTGAGCTCGGTATTTCTTGTATAACACAACAAAGACCCATGTCGAAAGCCCAGCACTGGGCTCTGAAGAAGGCATGGACATGAACACTTCATGCGGTGAATGGGAGGTTTGGCAGTGGGACACTTAGGAAGGCTAAATTAAATACCGAAATGGGATAGAATGAATCCCAGAGTGGTATAGAATCAATCCCAAAATGAGATAGAATCAATCCCAAAATGGGATAGAATCAATCCCAGTGTGGGATAGAATCAATCCCAGTGTGGGATAGAATCAATCTCAGAGTGGGATAGAATCAATCCCAGAGTGGGATAGAATCAATCCCAAAATGGGATAGAATCAATCCCAGAGTGGGATAGAATCAATTCCAGAGTGGGATAGAATCAATCCCAGAGTGGGATAGAATCAATCCCAGTGTGGGATAGAATCAATCCCAAAATGGGATAGAATCAATCCCAAAATGGGATAGAATCAATCCCATAGTGGGATAGAATCAATCCCAAAATGGGATAGAATCAATCCCAGAGTGGGATAGAATTAATCCCAAAATGGGATAGAATCAATCCCATAGTGGGATAGAATCAATCCCAAAATGGGATAGAATCAATCCCAGAATGGGATAGAATCAATCCCAGAGTGGGATAGAATTAATCCCATAGTGGGATAGAATCAATCCCAAAATGGGATAGAATCAATCCCAGAGTGGGATAGAATCAATCCCAAAATGGGATAGAATCAATCCCATAGTGAGATAGAATCAATCCCAAAATGGGATAGAAGCAATCCCAGAGTGGGATAGAATCAATCCCAGAGTGGGATAGAATCAATCCCAGAGTAGGATAGAATCAATCCCAAAATGGGATAGAATCAATCCCAGAGTGGGATAGAATCAATCCCAGAGTGGGATAGAATCAATCCCAGAATGGGATAGAATCAATCCTAGAGTGGGATAGAATTAATCCCAAAATGGGATAGAATCAATCCCAGAGTGGGATAGAATCAATCCCATAGTGGGATAGAATCAATCCCAAAATGGGATAGAATCAATCCCAGAGTGGGATAGAATTAATCCCAAAATGGGATAGAATCAATCCCATAGTGGGATAGAATCAATCCCAAAATGGGATAGAATCTATCCCAGAGTGGGATAGAATCAATCCCAGTGTGGGATAGAATCAATCCCAAAATGGGATAGAATCAATCCCAGAGTGGGATAGAATCAATCCCAGAGTGGGATAGAATCAATCCCAGAATGGGATAGAATCAATCCCAGAGTGGGATGGAATCAATCCCAGAATGGGATAGAATCTATCCCAGAGTGGGATAGAATCAATCCCAGTGTGGGATAGAATCAATCCCAAAATGGGATAGAATCAATCCCAGAGTGGGATAGAATCAATCCCAAAGTGGGATAGAATCAATCCCAAAATGGGATAGAATCAATCCCAGAGTGGGATAGAATCAATCCCAAAATGGGATAGAATCAATCCCAGAGTGGGATAGAATCAATCCCAGAGTGGGATAGAATCAATACCAAAATGGGATAGAATCAATACCAAAATAGGATAGAATCAATACCAGAATGGGATAGAATTTATACTGTTTCCTAATAAATAATGACTTTCAAAAATCAATGCTGCAATGGGATTAAATTAATCCCACGATTTCTAAAATTCAATCTCAAATTGAGATAGAAACAATACCATTTCCTCCTCAAAAAATTAATTTCATAAATTTAATACCAATATGTCCTAAAAGTAATCCCAATATTTCTTAACTTTGTTCCAGAAACTAAAATCAATCCCAATATGCACCTATTTTCAAGAAAATTTGGGATAATTTTGGTATTGAAATGGTGGGATTAAAATCAATACCATGGGTATTGAATCTGGATACTTGAAAAATTTTCTCTGTGTAGTTACAAATATTGATGAGTTATGGGAAATTGATTTGGTTGATATGAGACAGTATAAAAAGCATAATGACAATTACTCATTCATTCTAACCGTGATTGATGTATTTTCCAAATTTGCATTTGTCCGCCCACTTAAGAATAAATCTGCAGAAGAGGTTACTAAAGCTTTTGCCGATATTATTAAACAGAGTGGGAAAATTCCTGAAAAAGTACAGTCTGACCATGGGAAAGAATTTAAAAACTCAATTTTCAAAAGTTACTTAAAAAGCAAAAATATTCAGCAAAATTTTTCTTATAACCCATCAATTAAATGTGCCGTCGTGGAAAGATTCAACAGAACGTTTAAACAGAAAATGTTTAGATATTTTACACATAAAAAGACAGAGAGATATATCGATGTTCTGAATCAATTGATTTTTGTCTATAATAATTCGTTTCATCGAACTATAGGAATGGCACCTAACGATGTAACAGATGATGATGTTGCAAATTTAAATAAAAGATACAGAGACCAACATTTGGATTTTTTATCAAAGTATTCAAAGAATGCGAATAATCTTCAAGTAGATGATTTGGTGAGAGTCGCAAAATCTAAACCATCATTTGACAGAGGATTTCAGCAACATTGGACAGTCGAAAAATTTCACATAGACAAAATAATCGACAAAAAACCCTTCCCAATATACATTTTGCGCGATTACAAAAATACTCCGATTTCTGGAAGATTTTATAAACAGCAATTGCAAAAGGTACAGATTAAAGATGGTCATCCTCCCATTGAAAAGATTATAAAAACGCGAGGATTGGGGAAAAATTTTCAGTATTATGTAAAATTCAAAGGAGATGATACATCTCATTGGATAAATCAGGCCGATATTTTAAATCAATATGGCATCGAGCGACATGAAAAATGATTTTTACTTGACTCTGTTGAGCAATTCCTCTCAGAGATATTTTCCTCATAACACACTGGCAAATTTTTATACCAAATTGCCAGCAAAAATTTTCTTGCCAGGGGAATGGGTTGTTGGGCTCGCTGAAATATCATTTAATGTAGCAGAATCATCTGGTGATAGGGAAAAACCAGAAGCTGTAAAGCCAAGAACCATCACCCTAATAAACACCCAGGGAGCGAGAAAGCCGATAACAATTCCCATTTACACACCACAAACACCTCTAAGAAGTCTTCTCTACTTGGTGAAAAATGCTTATAATCATAATTCTGCAATGGACAATCCAATTGTGGGATCTTCTTTCGAGGCATTCAACATTGAAATGAAACTCGAGCAGCTTATTGAGGAATGCACAAAGTGTACATATGACACTGCGCACGAGGAGATGAGTGAAATGAGTGGAAATGCCAAACTCGCAGCTCTTCTGAGACCAAAACAACAATGCGAGCCAGCTGATATAATTGTAAAACAATCTTTTGATGAGGTGTCTGAACCTTTGACCACAATCAGCATGTATTTGAATGACACAATGTTTGATATTCCACTGTACAGAGATAATTATGAATCTATTGATGATCTTATGAAAACAATATTTGCATCTGTTCCACAATCTGCACGCAACAAAGATGAACTTTTAAAAATTTTAGAACATTCAAAATTACCTCCAATCATACATGATGTGAACAGGGATGATTTTGTTTCATCAGTTTTGCATCCATCGATTTCTCCAGCCCCATTCACAACAAGCCACACCAGGGACTTAATGTTTGTGTACACTGATATAATTAGGCCACAACTTGTAAGCAATACTTTTGCAAGATGCCTGAGGACCATACTTTTAATTCAGAACAATGAAGTTTATAAGTCATTTGAGCGAATTCAATATTTTCCTGTAGAAAAAAATGATTTTGATACGATTGAAATTTTAATCACATCCCAAAATGGGAAACCCTACAATTTTCAAGCCAGCTCAACACCAACAATGTTAGTACTTCATTTTAAGAGAAATAAATGATGTTATGAAAAGATATAAATACTCCTGTTATTATTGATTTCTTCACTATCTCAAAGATGGCTAACCTATACACTTCATATTATATGAGACAAATTGGCCGTGGAGAAATTGGGAGTGTTTATGTTCCTGATTTCTATGGCGTACAAAGAGGTCGAGGACTGGGTTCAGTTCTTGGAGGCCTAATTCGATTCTTAAAACCACTTTTTATTAGAGGATTGTCTGCATTGAAAACACAAGCTGCAAAAACAGGAGCTGAAATTTTAACAGATATTGGTACAAAACCCCTTAAAGATATTCTTCTGGAGCGGGGTAGAGAAGCTCGAGATGATTTAAGACAAAAAGCTATTAAAAAATTCAAAACTATGACTGGAGAAGGTATATATACGAGTCCACAGAGAGGATCTTCTATTCCCTCATCATCCTTAGTGAGGTCCAGATCGAAGAAAAAGAATAAAGCCAAAAATATTCTTAACAAAATTCAGGAAAAGATTATTAAAAAGAGATCAAAGCTCAAAAAGGTCAAAGCCAAGCAAAATAAAAAACCTAGAGTCTTGGATATTTTTTCATAATGGCTCAATATACAGAATGTATGAAGAGCGAACTGGACATTTTTCTATCTCCACCCTTGCAAACATCTATTCTCCGAGCCGATGAAATCTCTTATCAACCCCTTGCCAGTCTAGATAATTCATCAGTGATTGAATTTTACTCTGTATCCAATGGAGATTGCTATCGAGATCTATCTTCAATCTACGTGAAATTTAAAATTCAACTCTTAAATGAAAATGGAGAAAGATACACAGATGAGGATATTGAACAACCAGGAATTGTAAACAACATCCTGCATTCACTCATACGATCGGTGTCTGTTTCACTCAATGGAAGGATAATTTCCCAGAGTGAAGGAGATTATCATTACAGGAGCTATTTTGAGACACTTTTGTCTTATGGACAAGATGCCAAAAATACTTTCCTACGCAACTCTGGATGGATAAAAGATCAATCAAAAAGAAATAATTTGATTAAAAATAGCAAAGTAATTGAGGTTTTGGGTCGGCTGCATTGTGATATGTTCAATCAGCCAATATTCTTAATTAACAATGTAGACCTAAGGGTTATTATTACTCTTGAAAAATCATCTTTCTTTCTTCTTTGCAATGATAATCATAATCCACAATTTCGCATACACGATGCAACAATGTATATGAAACAGATAACTTTAAACCCAAATATTCTTCTTGCCCATAACAAAGTGTTGGAGCACAAGAATGCAGAATATCATTATAAAAAAGTTGAAATTAAGACACTCACTGTCCCCGCAGGGTCTAATTCCATAAATTTGGACAATATTCTTCATGGAATTTTGCCTCGCAGAGTAATTTTTGCTATGGTTGACAATTCTGCATATAATGGACAAAAATCTCAAGATCCATTTAATTTTCAGCATTATAATATCTCAGATTTCGCCCTACTTGTAAATGGCACACCATATCCAATTAATCCTCTTCACATGGATTTTCCTAAAGATCAATATGCAAAAGCATACCAGACTCTCTTTACAGGAACAGGCATTCACTATGATGACAAAGGGCATGACATCACTTACGAAGAATTTAAAAATGGATTTTTCATCTTGGCATATGATCTGAACCCTGATGCTCATTCAGGTGGATGCCTTTCTCTGTTAGATCAGGGCTCTATTCGCATAGAAGCTCGTTTCTCTGAGACAATTCCAAAAACTATTACTTGCGTTGTGTATGCAGAATATGATGCAAAGTTAGAAATTGATAAGAATAGAAATATCATTTTGTCATAAGCTAATATGCATTAGAATAAATTTTTGTCTGCCAATAAAGAATTTATAAAATGTGAAAATATGTGTTTCTTTTCTTTCAATGATCATTTGTTGGTGATCTTCATTTTTCATTGAGTTGCTACAATTGCATCGCACACCCAAGACTTTTTTCCCGTGTTGCTTCCTCCGTCTGCAGGAATCAAATTCTCGCGCTCAGCGATAGCCACACACTTGCCCATAGCGAGCGCGCGGAAAGGTCTCATATTGCATTGCATTTTTCCACACTTGGACAGTGCAGAGGAAAAAGATTATGAAGAATATCACCTAAAATTTCATTCACTGCATAGGAAAGACTTCTGGCAAATCTTCTATCATGCCACGAGTGGCATAATGGATAAGGTATTGGACTCGCAATCGAGAGGCCCCGTGATCAATTCCCATGGATGGCAGATCTTTTCTCATATAAATTATATAAGCAGAAAAAAATTGCATGAGAAAGAGTCCACCAAAGTAATTTCCGTTAATTTAAAATATCCAAAATATCCATCTAAAAGCGCAATATCAAAAAGTTTTAAAGTTCTAAAAAGTTCAAGATGGCCGTCTAAAGCTTACAGTTTAAAAGTCCAATATGGCGACTGAAACGATTCACATTCAAACAACAGTATCGTATTCCATAGCCAATGAAAACGCTTCTTTCAGCAGTATCGTGCTCCATAGCCAATGAAAATGCGTCCCTCAACAGTATCGTGCTCCACAGCCAATGAAAACGCTTCTTTCAGCAGTATCGTGCTCCATAGCCAATGAAAATGCGTCCCTCAACAGTATCGTGCTCCACAGCCAATGAAATCGCTTCCCACTCAACAATATCGTACTCCACAGACAAGCCACGCCCACAAATCAGTATTGTGCTCCATATTCAGTTAAAATAGTTAACCAAAACGCAAAATAGTAGCCGGAAAGGGCGGGGAGAGAGGAGGGTGGGGAGAGGAGGGCGGGAAGAGGAGGGCGGGGAGAGGAGGGCGGGGAAAAGGGAAAAACCGACCTCCAGGTAGCCCACCCACCAGAGTTATCGATGTGGCGTCACAAAACAGTCTCGTGCTCCATGGAAAGCCACGCCCACAAAACAGTACTCTGCTTCACCCTTACTACTCTCAATATTTCTGGGTGAAAATCACTAAGAATACTTGAAATGGTGCTACTAATTGATTTTCATTGCGGAATTTGCAAAATCTGGAAAAAAATTTTGTGACCAAAAAAATCGATAGGCTAACCCCTTACAGTTTTTTCAAAAAATCGAAAATCCGCTCTAAAAACCGGAATTCTCAATATTTCTGGGTGAAAATCACTAAGAATACTTGAAATGGTTCTACTAATTGATTTTCATTGCGGAATTTGCAAAATCTGGAAAAAAATTTTTTTGACCAAAAAAATTGATAGGCTAACCCCTTACAGTTTTTTCGAAAAATCGAAAATCCGCTCTAAAAACCGGAATTCTCAATATTTCTGGGTGAAAATCACTAAGAATACTTGAAATGGTTCTACTAATTGATTTTCATTGCGTAATTTGCAAAATCTCGAAACAAAATTTTTTGACCAAAAAAATTGATAGGCTAACCCCTTACAGTTTTTTCGAAAAATCGAAAATCCGCTCTAAAAATCGGAATTCTCAATATTTCTGGGTGAAAATCACTAAGAGTAGTAAGGGTGAAGCAGAGTACTGTTTTGTGGGCGTGGCTTTCCATGGAGCACGAGACTGTTTTGTGACGCCACATCGATAACTCTGGTGGGTGGGCTACCTGCAGGTCGGTTTCCCCGCCCCCGCTCCCCCTTCCTGGTCCTCTTTTGTGTTTAGGTTAATTATTTTAACTGAATATA
>NC_077222.1:46688757-46703855 GCF_024763615.1 Phlebotomus papatasi | reverse complement strand
ATTTATGTCAATAAGCCAATTTGGATGTTCCCAAAATTTTGTACAACGCTACGTTAGCCTCAAAACATTCGCTGAAGTAAAGAGAACTATGTTATCCAACATTCCAATGATAATCGTGCTCTTCTCTCTGTCTTGGATTGTGGGCATGGGAGTATTTTCAACATACGTAAACTGTGATCCTCTGGCAGCAGGATATACCAAGAAAATGGACGAGATTCTACCATTTTTTGTGGAAGACAAATTTGCATATCTGCCTGGATTTCTTGGACTCTTCATGGCCACCATCTTCAATGGTGCTCTTAGCCTCAGTGTGTCAAATATTAATTCTCTAGCTACTGTAACGTGGGAGGATTTTTTATCCCCATTGCCACAGTTTAAAGGACTGACAGAGAAACAAGAAGTAAATACAATAAAGTTCCTTGGATGTGTGTACAGCATCATTATTTTGGGAGTAGCATTTGGAGTAGGACTTCTCTCAGGTGTGATTGAGAGTGCTATGTTGATGACTTCCGTGACTGCTGGTCCTCTTTTGGGAGTTTTTATACTGGCTATGATTTTTCCTATGTCAAATTGGAAGGGAGCAGCAACAGGAATGATTGTATCGAATATTGTTTCCCTTTGGCTAGCATTTGGTAGTTTTACTGTAAAATCTGCTCTACCAGACCTTATGCCAACATATACAGATGTAAGATAATGCTTAATTTTGAATGATTTCTTTCAATTTTAATTTTTTTTAACTTGTCTTTGTATAGAATTTTATAAATTTATAAAATTTAAGTAAAAAAAATTGTTAACTGATTTTACTATTTTGCTAGATCAAAAAAAAATTTAAAAAAAAATAATTTTAATAAAATGTTTATAGAGTCGAGGAATATCTATTTGGCAAGACCTATCTTGACCTATTGACACTCTATTTTGTACCATTTGAAATACGAAATTTGACCACTTATCCTTACAGGATAAGGTGGGTTAATGAAAAAACTTCATATTATTTAGATTTTATTAGATACATTAAATAAATTTCAATATTTTGACGAAATTGCTATTATGTGTCCCCTGCCAAACAGATGTTCCATCGACAATACTTCGTTTTCATAATCCTATTTATTTTAAATATATTTTTAAATATTCAAAAATAGTGATAATGATAATTTTTTTCAAGGGATGTACGAATGACACATTCTCTCGAACCATCACAAAATCTTCATCATCGTGGTTGGTTAACAATATGCCTTTGGAAGTAGGCTGGGATATGGAAAATGTTCCTACTAGTCCTCCAGTGCATGATGCGTAAGATCAATAAAAAAATATTTTTTTAAATATAAATCAAATAATTCTTTACATTTACACACAGGTCAGTTTTGGAAAGTTTTTATTCCATTTCCTATATGTACTGGAGCATAATTGGAACATTAACAACTGTCATCGTAGGCATAGTTGTGAGTTGGTTGACTGCGTCTAAGGAAGACATATATGATTCAAAATTGCTGTTTAAACTTGCATTTAAATTGTCCCAGTATCTTCCCGGAAAAGACCGCCAATATAAAAATTTACCTACAAAAACTACTTCCGGTCTTGTTAAAGATCTTAAAGTTACATTTCCAGCTGAGAAGGATAATTTAGCATTTGAAATTGATGGAGATCCAGAATTTGTCAATGCCAGAAAGAAATCAAATGGTTTTACAATAGCTACCATTGAAGATATCAACAAGATAGACATAATAAGTGACGACAATTTGCCATCAAAAATTATCATAAGTGATAAAAATGGGAAAAAGGAAGTAGGAAATGGACTAGAATCCCTTCAAATTAAATCACTAGTTGTTGATAATGAACAACTTTTATTAAAACCAATAGAAATTTATAAACGCATTGATGAAAATTATGTTTGATACAATTAGTGTAATATAAATAATTTGTGATTCAAAATTTAAAAAAAACAACTAATTTAATGACTATCCTTGTGATGTTTGTTCTTTTTTAAACTTTACTGTTCCAAACTAAACTCATTTTCTTCCAATTTGGAAGTAAGTTATTGTTTTTGGTCACGAAAATGATAAAGTCGAAATATTGACTGTGATTTTCAAGACAAAAATCTTATATGTAAGAACGTAAAAGAAAAAAAAACAATAATTTTTAATACTTAGTTAATTATCAAGACAGAATGTTCGCATTTTAAAACTTAAAAAAGGGATCTGGTAGTTAAAATGTAAAAAAACGAAGAGGCGACAAATAATTTAGAATAAATTAATAAGCAGATTTACTAAAATGAAAATAACTGAAATTCGGGTGAAAATAAATAATTTAGAACGCTCATATATTAGGAAGAAGTATCTTAACAAATTATATTAAGTCACAGGTGAATGAAAATGAGCAGTCCCTGATATTAATTTTAATCTTAAAATGCGCATCAGAATTCGATTAAGAATTTAAAAAATCATATTAAGTAACCATCAATATGGAAAATACGTCCAATACGAAAACAAAAACGACTGGTTCAAATCTGACTCTGTAATAATTCTATTTTCAGTCACAACAAATAGGCTATAATTTTTTTGAGACTATTTTTAGCAAATTTACTAAAATCAATCAAGATTAATCGCACAACAAGTATAGTTATGAATTCAATGTTATAGTAGAAGATGGGGTTTATGCTTATTAAAGCATATTAAGCGTGCTGAAAATGTTCAAATTACTGACTTTAAAAATTAAACTAACTGCGAAATATTACGTGACAGAAAAAAGAGCAGTATTAACCCTTTAAGAACAAGTGGGTCACCGGTATAATTAAAAAAGAAATTTTCTTCGAACACCTAAACCTAAAAAGCCAAAAACAAAATCTTTTGTGCCACCGGTGATCGACTCGGCCTTAAAAGGTTAATTTATACGAGATATTTTCAAATAATTTTACTCAGTGAATTGCAGAATAAAAAATGCAGACAATTTTTATATCATATACGTGGAACACTTGTATCAGTACTATGTGAAAGTTATTAAAAGCTTTCAAGTGCTCGAAATCAGTTCCTTAATTTGAAATCTAAAGGCATTTTAATTATCACTTAACCATTTGCGCCATATTAATATTAGTTAAAAACGCTCATGGAAGTAAGACAATATTCTTAAATCATTCCTGAGATTAAGTTTACTATAGTCATTAAGTTTATTATTCATATAGTCCCTCTGTCCCAAAATAAGTCGTACATTCTTTTATATAAAATGTACTAGCAAACGTACGACTTATTTCGGGACAGAGGGAGTATTAAATTAGGGAAATCACTGGATAGAACTTTTGCTCCGTCCCGCAGAGAGAATAAAATCAACACTACACCAGTTACTGTATTCCGTACAATTTTTTTATCAGTAAAATATACATATTACATAATTAAATTTTACATATTACAAAAAAAAAAAACACAATTATATTAGAAGTATTAAAAGTCAATATGTAGAGCATTAGGATTAGTTATTCTTGACTATGTACAGTCATTTATTTTCTATGAATGTCCATGAGTAATGCATAGAAAATTTAGGTATATCATGATGAAGAAACACTTAGTCTCATATAGATCTGATTTTGAGTAATAAAATTTTGAGAGAGAATTTAGTGGCTCATTCCATTTTTGTGTTCGCTTTGAAGAATTCCACAAATCTCTTCGTGTCCACTGCGTTTTGCATAATCTTCCGCAGTAAGTCCAAGAAGATCCACTTCATCTTTATCCACATAATTCTTAAGTAGATATTCCACGAGCTTCTTATGTCCGTGTAATGCAGCAACATGAAGCGCAGTGCGTCCCGAAGGATCTGGCTGAGACAGGTCAGCCCCAGCTAAGCGATATGACTCAAATCGCTCAAGTCTTCCCCTTGCAGCTGCTGCACACAAAAATTCACCCACACCTCGAGCTGATCCTGTTATATGTGCCCCACATTTTATCAGAAGACGAATAATTGCGTGGTGATCATTTGCAATCGCCTCCATGAGTGGTGTACGATCATGGCGATCACGCACATGAACAGTCACACCGTGTAGCAGGAGATGCTTTACGACATCCTCACGCCCTTCAGCTGCGGCAATATGAAGAGCTGTTCGATAATCATAATTGACACTTGATAAATCAGCCCCGTATGACTTCATGAGTTCAACCTTGGCTAAGTCTCCCGCCTTTACAGCAGAATTCACCATAGCAGGAAAAAGTGTAGCTCCTAACTGGGACAATTCTTGCGGTGTAGACAGATGTAGAGATCTCGCAACAGCATCCACTAAATCAAATTCTTGCATTTCAGGTGATTTCCCTGCTGTAAGTTCACCCCGAAGATTGCGTTGCATCATCTTTTTCTTCTCCTCCAATGACCACTCACTCTTTCCAAGACAATAGGCCAGCTTAGTGAGAGCTGCTTCAGGAGTCATATCATATCCAGAGATTACTCCACAATCCTGCAATAGGCGACCTGTTTCATACAAGTCGCACACAGAACCTGGATAAATAAATCCAAAACAAAGCGTTTAGTTTTATCAAAATCATTTTAAAAATAATAGTGTGCACGTATTCAATCGAGGGTTTATAGGCCATACATCTCTATCTCACCGTATATAGCTAAACACACTGATACCATCGTAACATTTAACATCACCCTTAACGAAAATAAAATGGTCATCATTTAACCCCCCCCCCCCTTTAAATCTAAATTTGAAGTGGGGTACCTTTTTTGAGATTTTTCACCTAAGTTTAAGTGGAACTGAGCCATATCGAAATTTAGCTTCTCAATCTGTTTGTGCAGTTAAATTATATCACTATAAGGCTTACTTTTATTTAACAGGTGAAAAATCCCAATTTCATAGGTGTCCTACTTTCAAAGCTGTCCCACTTCCTCCTATTCGATGGCGCAAATAATAATTCTCTTAAAATGCAACAACTCTGCAAAACATAACAATTTTTCAAAGGTTTCAAACCATTGCTGCTCTATTCAAAATAGTCTGCAGTGATAAACACAGATAAAAGTGGGTGATAAGCCTAGAACAGCTTATAAAGGTGTGATTCTCAGATTGTAAATTTGGTTTGTGGGCAAACTTGCACGGTTTTTTTTATGTGCAAGCAATGCTAATTTGGTTTAATTTGTACAAAAGTATCTAAAAAGCTTTATAATCGATTTCTTCGGAAGCTGTGAGATCTATGAGAGATAGAGGCCTCAAATTTTACATCGCTTTCGCTCAGAGATCTACAAAAATATCCAAAAATGAATGAAAAGCAAAGTAGAATTGGAAGATAATTGGTTAAATTCGTTTTTGCATATTCTTAAAATTGTCTCAGAACACAAAAGTTTCCGAAAAGAGAACACCCTTCATTTTTGGCATCAGGGATGCTCCAAACATATACCCTGTGAAATTCAGAGCGATTGGAGAAAGTCAAACAAAATGCTAATTAAAATAGGCGTGATTATATACAATAAGGCTCTCGCTCAATCGGCTCTTTTTCAATCGAGCGAAAAATTCTGTAGTTAATTTTCACATTTAACCCTTTAAGGACGATTGGAACACCGGTGTCCCATAAAGAAAATAATTTTTCCTGACTATCTAAAGTTATTTTTTCCTTATGTTTGTACGTAATTGCAAAGTAGAAGGTTGAAAGAATCTAGGATATTTTTTGCAAGTCTCCAGCTATTTGGCTATATAATAAATTTTTAATCTCAAAAAATGACGAATTTTTAAATTCTCATAATGATAATTAATTTTAATTATTTTTTATACTTCCAACTTTTTTAAAACAAAAACGTTTTGAAAAAAGAAACTACAGTACTCAAACATAATATTTTTCATTAGAGTGAAAATTATCATTCATTGGTATTGTTAGAAAAATTACTTAAATTTTTAGGCTATTTTTGTCCCTATTGCTCATAGAGATAAAAAATACACCGAATAAGACTCTCCTGGATTTTCTAAGGCTAGATATAAGACCTTTTACTGATTTTGTTTATCGGTTTCATTTTTATTGCTGATTTTCGGTCCGCGAAAACTATCTCGTCGTTAAAGGGTTAATTTTGAAGCAAATTTGCTCGAATTCGCTGTAGTTCCTCTTATTTTGTCATGATTCTTTATAATTGAGCGCTTTTTGTGGAATTTAGAATGACTTTGACGCCCAAATCTCTCGATAATTTGAATGACATTTTGCACCATATGCCCGATTGAGAGAGAGTCTACTGTATGTATAAAAATTACACCTGGGTTACGACAATAATTTTCCAGACAACTTCGAAAAGTACTCGTATGACAATTCAATTTTGAGTTGAAATTTTGGTGGGAAAGAATTACTTCAAACCTACAGTGAGTGTCAATAGTTTGTTGCCTAATGGATGTTTGAGAAATCAAGTGGAAAAAATGATAGAAAAAAATACTTTTCCAAAATTTTCTTTTTGCAGATGAGTTCCTTGTAATCCGTAGATATTATTTATAGTTTTCAAAAAAAATAATTAATTTTATTTCATATCAAAAATAATTGTTTTCCAAAAGTAGGTCATTTTTAAAAAATCAAATGTTTGTTGCCTCATTAAAAAAACTAATTCAAAATGGTGAAAACGTGCAACCAACTTTATGTAAACCGGTTACATTTTAAGCTTATGTCATTTGAGAGGCAAATGGTGGATTTGTACATTTTTAAGGCTGTCAACGGTAAATATATAGGTGTAAGAGTGATGATAAATAACAAGAAATAATCAGTTTTTTGATAATTCATAATTTAGGTTACATTGGGAAATTACAAAAAGTTGAAAGGTGGGATATTGTCCAGAGATACTGTTGGAAGGAATCGGCGTCGCTTAATTGCCAAATTTTATGGAAATTCATGAAAAGTTAAACATAAAATGGTCAAATATTATAGTGATGAGGCACGAGTACATTTGAAAAATGCTACTGGTAGACCCAAGGTTTCGCCTCAGAGAGTGAATAACCGCATTCTAGGTTTCTCTGATAGTAACCCCATGATGTTTGCTTCAAAAATTCAGAGTCGGCTGGTTACAGAAGGCATACAGGCTTCAAATGCTTCGAAAATCAAACTCAAAATGAAAGAAAATATAAGAATAGGTACTTGGCTCGCAAGATTCCATTGGTAAGCAAAACCAAACTGCGTAAGACGTTGTATTTTTACTTTTTTAGCATGTCCCAAGTGAATTTACAACCTTTTAACCAGATTGGTTTTGTTTACCAATGGAAACCTGGAAACCAAGTAATTATTCTTACCACTTTCATTCAATTGCGGTTGGTTTTGAAGCCTGTATGCCTTCTGTAACCGGTCGACTCTGAATTTTTGAAGCAAACATCATGGGGTTACTATCAGAGATACCTAGAATGCGGTTATCGACTCTCTGAGTCAAAACCTTGGGTCTACCAGTAGCGTTTTTCAGATGTACTCGTGCCTCATAACTATAATATTTGACCATTTTATGTTTAACTTTTCATGAATTTCCATAAAATTTGGCAATTAAGCGTCGCCGATTCCTTCCAACAGTATCTCTGGACAATATCCCACCTTTCAACTTTTTGTAATTTGCCATTGTAACCTAAATTATGAATTATCAAAAAACTGATTATTTCTTGTTATTTATCATCACTCTTACACCTATATATTTACCGTTGACAGCCTTAAAAATGTACAAATCCACCATTTGCCTCTCAAATGACATAAGCTTAAAATGTAACCGGTTTACATAAAGTTGGTTGCACGTTTTCACCATTTTGAATTAGTTTTTTTAATGAGGCAACAAACTTTTGATTTTTTAAAAATGACCTACTTTTGGGAAACAATTATTTTTGATATGAAATAAAATTAATTATTTTTTTTTGAAAACAATAAATAATATCTACGGATTACAAGGAACTCATCTGCAAAAAGAAAATTTTGGAAAAGAGTTTTTTTCTATCATTTTTTTCACTTGATTTCTCAAACATCCATTAGGCAACAAACTATTGACACTCACTGTATATCTACCTCAATGGTCAAGATGATTTACTCTCTAGGTCTAGGTAATTCTTTTTGTGTCCAAAATTCAACTTAATATTTAAATTTCCATACATTCTATATTGCAAGTATTCAGGCTTGTAAACACCCTGAAATTCCGTGAATAGAGATTTAGTTACCATAAGCTTTGCGTTTATCACTGATTTTTATTATTAAGAGTAAAGGCTAATAAGAAATGCTCTGTCATTATGATGTTATGCGAAATACTCAAATTCGTAACCTAGATGCTAATTATTCAAAAGTACTTTCATACCTTTTACCATTTATTTACCGGCTCAGAATTAATTTGACCAGATTTATAAATATTGGGACCAACATTTATATATATATATATATATATATATATATATATATATATATATATATATATATATAAATGGCAAGGTGGCTGAACAAAGGAACAAGATTCAGAGCTCATAACTCTCAAACCTCTTCTGACACGAGGTTAATATTTTGCACAATATAGCTCATTATATTGGTTAAAAGCTCACAGGTAAATCTTTTAGGAAAAATAGAACAAATTCACAATCTTCGAAGGCATGAACGTGCGAAGGGTGAGTACTTTCCCCTAACTTGGCTTGCACGTTTAAGGGCAGTTTTGAAGACAAAAATTTTCCAGTTGACCAATTCAGCAGCAAATAAAATCATTGTGTCTACCTGAAGGGAAAATTTTATACGATATTGAGACCTTAGAATGGCCACCGGAAGTCAAAGATCACCGTATTTGAAGGCCTGGACTTCCGTGATGGCAAATTATCGATTTACGCTGGGGTTTTTGTGCTGCAGCGTCAATATAAATGTCAATATGTATTTAGATAGAAATTGACTCGGAAGAATCCCTACTACCTGTATGTACTACCATTTTGTCTTTATTTCAAAAAAGTCAATCAAAAACTGAGGAAAATACAGCGTGTTAATTTGTTGCATTTTTTCAGCCACTCTATAATATATATATACATATATATATATACATAACATAAATACATATCATTTTGTGACGTGCAATTTTCACTAAATCTCCCAAAAGACAAGAAACCAATTTAATGTAATATTCCCTGGCCGTAGGGCAAAAAAGGCAATAAAACAAGTTACTTACACTTAAGCTTAAAATTCATGCGAGCACCCCATATGCCAGCGAGAGACAATGATGCGCATTGGAAACCACGAATAAAGCTGAGTGAGGAGTAAATAACTCACGCAACAATTCGCTTAGCTTGAATAGATTGTCCATGAGTGGGTGCCGTTGGTCCCAACATGGACTATATTATATCATATACATATAACATAAATACTTATAATTTTGTGCCGTGAAATTTTCACTAAATCTCCCAAAAGGCAAAAAAACAATTTAATGTAATATTCCCTGGCCGTAGAATAAGAAAGCCAATCAAACAAGTCACTTACACTTAAGCTTAAAATTCATGCGAGCACCCGATATGCCAGTGAGAGACAATGTTGCGCATTGGAAACCACGAATAAAGCTGAGTGAGGAGTAAATAACTCACGCAACAGTTCGCTTAACTTGAATAGATTGTCCATGAGTGGGTGCCGTTGGTCCCAACATGGATTATATATATCATATACACATATAATTTTGTAATGTGAATTTTCACTGATCCTCCCAAAAGTCTACCTAACCAATTTAATGTAATATTCCCTGGCCGAAGGGCAAAAAGGCAATAAGTTACTTACACTTAAGATTAAAATTCATGCGAGCAATCGATATGCCAGCGAGAGACAATGAGGCGAATTGAAGGCATTGTAGGCAACAAAGCTGCAGTGAGGAGTAAACTCGCTCGAATTTATTCTGAATGAACTTTATACTCATCAAAATTTTAATAATTTAATAACTATATTTATTTCTTCACTACTCATGTTCAATAAGTTTGACTCGTTTGACTTTTGAATGGGTTGCTTGCGGGCCCTTTTAAACTTCCTGAATTCAAAAATACCTTCTTATACTTCGTGATTCTTGATATTTCTTCTAAAATTGCTCAAAATAAATGATATTGAATTTCGTATAAAAAACGTGACAACAAAAAAACAGGAAACTTCAGATTTCCAAAATTCTACAAAGGTATGGTATTCAAAATTGCATAGAGGGATTATTTATTTTTATTAATATATATTGCACTCTGTTGAATTCGAAGCACTAATATTGACTTCTATTTATTTAAGGTCACTTAAAATGATTCGAAGACTTACCTGTAGTACATTGTGTGCAGTTGACAATTATCATACCATTCTGTGAGGCATCCTTAAGCGCTTGCAACATATCTTCGCGATTAGATGGAATATTACCAGCCCCAAAAGACTGCAGCACCACCCCTCGCATGGGTGGTTGTAAGAATGCGCGAATTGTGGCCGTTGTGATGCTAGGAAAAAGTCTGAGAATACCAACATTCTCATCTAGATGACTATGAACGCAAAAGCGATTAACAGTACATGGTCGGAAAATCAGTCTGTAATCCACCTCTACGTTTATGCCCACATTAGCCAGGCATGGAACATTTGGAGTGTCAAATGCATCCAATGAAGCTGAGCTTACCTTTATCGTACGATTACCACGATAAAGTTTGGAACCGAAGAACACTGATACTTCCGGTATTACATAATTTCCCGCAATTATCAATGCAGATGTGAAATTATCTTTTCCGTCTGTACGAGTTTCGAAGATTGGAATTTGTGATCCCGTGATGATTACTGTCTTGCCCAAATTTTCAAGCATAAAAGACAGGGCAGACGCTGTATACGAGAGAGTATCAGTACCATGAAGAACGACAAATCCATCGAAGAATTCATAAGATTGCTGAATAGAGTAATTACAATAATTAGAACCATTTATTTTATATGTTTTAAAAAATAAAACAATTCTTACCCTAATATCCTCAGCAATTCGCACCCAATCATTTATAGTCATATTGCTGGAATCCAAGAGTGGATCATACTCTGATATAGTGTAAATCACGCGCCTTGGTTCGTTTTCAACAAAAGGTAAAACTAGAGGTGCCATAGAAGCACCAGTGCCAAATCTCTGCTGAGCATATTCTACATCATGCATGTGTGGAAAACGACGGATATTCTTCACAAGTGCATTCTGGATAGGTTCAAGTGCTGAAAAATATTTAAATTAATAAATAATTGCATTTATTTTGCATTCCTTGTTGTTATTTAACAACAATTTGTAGTTGATTAAGTTGATGACTAGAAAATATCTGTTTGAATTGAATTAGCAAATTCAAGCGCAATGGCAATTGTAAAGCAACACACACGTGTTCTTTGACCAAAACTTTATCACTATTGTTACCAAACAATAGTAGTGTGTGTTTCTTATACTATGTTTTTATAATATTCCATTTTATATTTTGTTTTGTTTATATTGATGGTCATTATTAGTTATTTATAATTATTTATTAAAATGGCTATCACAATTGTAATCTCAATAAGATCAACAAAAACAAATTTTCCTAGTCATAACATTCTTTATGATCATTTTAGAATTTTGCCTTTTTAATGTTAAAAAAAAACACGAAATAGCACTATAATAAGAATCTTCTATAATAGAAAATTTGTGATATTATTTTATTAATTAGCTGAGATTCATTACGTTTTGTATTAGAGACATTTTAGCAAATTTTAAGAAAAAAATGATACATTTATAATATCTATTAAATAATTCCATTGTCGAATATTGTAAAGAAAGGAGCAAGATATTTTATAATTTAGCAACCAGACGTAATTTCTCTACATCTATACAGTCGAATAATTTGGGAACGTTTAAAAATGTTAGTAGAAATGGGAAATGGCGGAAATGGAAGGTCAGAGGGCAGAGAAAATTCTCTGCTGCTACTGGGAATCAAACTCTATTCAATTAGTGAGAGATGTCTTATCTTAACAACCCTTTAAGGGCGAGAATAAGGTTTAAAATTGGGGGTCAGAAAAAATAATTTTTTCCGCCTTTTTAGAGCGAAACATGACTTTAGATGGCCGTAGGAAAAATTTAATTTTTGGGTCATCAGTGACCCAATCGTCATTAAAGGGTTAAGGGCTGAAGATTATTGAAATAGACTTTTCTTTATATCTCAAACGTTCTTTTAATTTGTCTCGTATACTTTTTCCGAAAATTTGATTTCTTTTTTAATGTTTAAAAGCTATAACTATAAGTGAACATAATGGTTTTCATTATAAAATTTATTTCCCCATTGCTTGCCAACCATGCATAAAAAATTATTGCCTCAATTTTTAAACTTCTTAAAGCATCACCTTTGTTGCTAATTTAATAATAAAATATACGCCACAGCAACAAGTTCATATGAAAACAAGTGCCAGAATAAAGCAATCATTTTTAGCATTTCACTTGCTAATAAATATGTTTTTCAATTGAAACATCGTACTTCAAGATGAGAAAAAATAGCGTCTGACTGCTTTATGAGTGTCACAATTTTAAGCAGCTTGACCCATACAATTTCATATAAATAAATTGTCGTCATGTCGAATTTCTGATCGAGTGAGGACAAATGATTCTTTTCTTATCCGTGTCTGTGATGAAAGGGCGATAAAAAAAATTGTGGAAATTTCACATGAATGTTTTTCCATGATTATACATTTATAAAAGCATGGTCAGGGTCAAAATACTTTCTTCCAAGAAGTAATGAAACTGGTTGATCTTGAAAATCTTACCATTTTTCTCATTTCTCATCATTCCAATCGTTCCACCAGTATAGATCACAAGGACTTTAGCTTCACTATTTCCCGATGCCAGCATGTTCCCGTAGCTCCTATTCCGCCTTAGAGATGATTTATCTGACATTTTCGATGGCGTGAAACTGCCCATTTTACTGAGACTCACAGATTTTTGACTGGATCCCAGGCTCACCTGGCTAATACTTGCCGAACCATTGACTTTCGCACGAAATTCATTTCCAATATCGTCACAATCTGACGAGTTTTCCATGCTGATATGTACACGCCAAATTCCTCTTTCAACTTCGATAAAACAAAACGATAAAATGAAACAGACGGACAAAATTACGCACTCCGATTGAGCAACGAAAACTATGACAAATACAGAAAATTAACTTGAAACTCGTCTGTACATCAAGACGTTCGAAATTGGACTGACTGCGAGGCAGGCAACTCTTTGTAAATATAACGTGCACGAGGCACAGTTAGTATACTGATAAGAAATAGGGTGGTGCTGTATAGTGATAAAGTTTTGAAATTTTAATTTTTATTCCTATGAAAGTATTTCTGAGTTAATCAAAACTTTTTTTAATCACTTTTAGAAAATTAAAAATTAAAGAATAAATGATTTTACATAGTCAAGTAAATCCATTAAAATTAGGTTTTCTTCAATGTTTTTTTCTTAATTTTTAAAAGGTTAAAAAAAGTAAATTACATTACTGAAGATCGTTCAGAGCCTTTATTTTCGGTTTTAGCACATATAATATAGGCTTTAATTTATGAGATCCTGTGTTCTGGACTTCATCGTCAAATTCTCATGATCAATGAGAACAAAATCATAAAAGTTCACAAGTTAATTTAAATCCGACAAAACTGGTAAAAATTCCCAGGATTCAATCTTCTGTGGACTCGGTGGTAATGGAATTTTAAATATGTCATCCTGGTAATTACGTATAAATTTCTCAAGATCCGATACATTTGTGATCTTATTAATCTCAGTAATGCTATCATTAATTGAATTTGATGGCATTTCGTAATGTTTTGGGCAATTTTTATGTAGTGGTGAAAATTTGTTTTCGCACACCGAATTGATATATTCTTTCCCTTGTTCACCTTCTTTATCTAGATCATCTAGTAGAACCTTGTAGTCATTTGGCCACATTGGGTTATACTCTTCTTCCACTTTCCAGTCCATTCGCTCAGTGATACATTTTCCTGGGATTACTGGATGAGCCTGAATTTCTGTTGCGTCTTTGCTCTCGCTGGACTGAGATTAATATTTTTACTACGGTAAAAAATAATAATAAAACAATTTACTCACCAAAAGATTTGTATTAGAATCCTGATCCATCTTCTCCAATTCAATCATCGCATTATCCACAAGTTTTTCAACTCTTTGCAATAGTTCCATCATATTTTCTGGGTCAGAAGTGCATGAAAATGTTCCAGTTTTGTTGAAGGGACTGTTAAAGAGGTCATCTTCATCAATTTCACATCCATCTTCTGAATCATTTTTATCGCTGAAAAATGTTTTTGAAAGCAGGTTTAATCACTAATGACGTACTGGATGTGATTCTTTTACAATTACTACAACACTATTGTCATTCTTGTCTGATTAACCACCTTCCATCGATCTCATAAATCTCATAGTCATATTCACGGAATACATGTTTTAAATATTCCTGATTTCGTAATCCTGAAAATGAGCGGCCGCTAAAATTGGACCCTGCCAACCCTGCTCTAGCAGATAAAAACGGACTTCAACAAGTAAAAAAAACATTTAGCCAGTTTGAAAAAACACTTCTTAACATTTTTTTTTTTCATAATATTGTGACGAATTTGTCTCAAAAATTCTGGTTCTCTGCCAGTTTAGGACTAAAACTTATACGGGCTTCAGACCTCTAAGGCTTAGCCAAATGGCTTAATTTGTCTAACTGGATATTGATCAAGGTTTTTGGGAAAATTTTGATTTAGGATTAAATATTATAAGCAAATGATCAATGAGCGAAAACCAGTAAAAGTGATTACGCTAAACCTTTAGTCTGAAGACCACTTTTTAGAAGGATATTGGCTTGAATGTGCGATTTTACATTTGAAGCTTATACTTCGGGAGGTCAAAACATATGTGTTTGACCAAGAGAGATTCAGTCCTTGTAGATATTTAGATCAAAAATAGAACTTAAATATTTATTATACGATTCAGGTGGAAACCACCTGCCCTGAGAGCACTTGGTTAAGTGAATCATTGGAATATTGGGATTCAACAAACAAAACCCTTTTTCTCGAGAACAAGAACCTCTTTTTCTTTTGTAAGACAATAAATTTTGATAAAAATCCCTTGAACTCTGAGAGTTTTGACTGTCATCTGCGTAAAAACTGCTCTACATGGCAATGGCAATGCAGCCATTG